>NC_079161.1:40161488-40473572 GCF_947563725.1 Argiope bruennichi | reverse complement strand
TGTAATATGTAAGTTGAAAATCACTAATTTTAATGACAAAATCACAAATTTTACAGTTTTGGTTTAGTTTAATTTGTAAGAACTAAATGGTAAAACACTTTTGAAAGTATTATGTTAATAAAATATTTAATTTGCGAAGGCAAAATGAAATTCGATAAATAATTCATTAGCTTTATTGTCTGTCATAATATGTATATATTTACCTATTGTACTTTATATGCATACAAGAAATACATAAGCGAAAATTCGTTTTGTTATTTTCGTAGAAAAATGTTTTGAAATAGAAAATCCTGTTTTCAAATCATTAAGTGATGCATAAGTTCCTTGGTTAGTTTAGAAGTATAAAATTATATTCTCTTGCTTATATTTATAAGCTTATCTTTTTATTTATGATGAATTTGATTTGGATGTGTGATTATTAATACAACAGGCTCAATAATATTGCTTTTTTGTTATTAAAAACATTAGGATAAATAAGTTTAATATTCATGAAATTGGATGGAAATTTTTTGCAAATTTCATTGAATATTTTTCTTTTTAGATGCGAAGAAAAATATTGACAAAAATATTGTATATGATAAATAAATAATTGTTAATTAAGATTTATTTATTATGCCGGGTTACCGAATTCCATAGTTGTAATGCATACAAACCAGCACTTCTTTTTAAAAGTAAAGAATTAATTTTTATTTTTCCATGTATGAATATATTTGCTTAGGAGTTACTATATTTCTTTGTGTAGTAATTTTAAATTATTATTAAAGAACGTTGATCATAGTGTTCTGTATAATTCTTTACACAGTGCTTTACTGGCTACAATTATCTGTTTAAATTTCTTAATTAGACTTTAGGCATTTTAATCCAATAGTTTTGTAATAAATTTATTATTAAGATGCATATATATATATATATATATATATATATATATATATATATATATATATAATTGATTTGCTTTTATTTTAGATTTGTATAAGAATTTAGAAACTTTCACACAACAAGAAACTACCAAGTATTATGATGAGCTAGATTCCCAAGCTATTCAAAAGTTAAAAAATGCTAAAGAAGAAGAAATAGATGAATTGGTGCAAAGGTGGACCAAAGCTTTTAAAGAAGTTAGTAAATATTTCTTTTTATTGATTTGAAATAATTAATATACATTATCATTTGAAGACTTATTGAGTTGTCTTAATTAATATAAAAAAATAATAAAGTAGAAAATTTTTCGAAAATTGTTGTTTTGTTGAAAGAATGGATATAAATTTCATTCTTGGACATCTTTTTTGTGTATTTTGAAAACTGAAAAGGGATTTATATTGTTTATCAAGAACTATTACATTCCATATTTACTACACTTACACAGGCATCCACGCATGAACACACACACACACATACATGCACACAAACACACAGAGAGAAACACATACGCTCACACATGCATTCACTGGCTTCCATAAATTACAATAAAATCTTATTATTAAAAGTAGTAAAAAAATAAATCAAAGTTTTCTGTTTTAATTCTTTACACAGTGCTTTACTGGCAGTCTTATCTAATTCTGTTACTAATTTCTGTCTTATCTAAATTACTTAGTTACTTACTGCTTGTTTGGAATGGATAGATTCTCTTTAACAAGGTCTAATCATTATGAATTATCTGAAAATCTACTGAACACATACATATATTATCTTCCCAGGAATAAGAAGAGAAAGTTCCACTTTGTTTTTGAAATCATTTGAATGTTTCAAATTTATAAAACCTATTAAAAGCATCAAAATTTTTAATCATTGATTTTTTTAAAATTTCTAATAATAATGAAGATGAATATGTTTCTATGTGTATGTATCGCCTTTTACAAGTCAGTCCTTTTCTTGTGCCGTATCAAATTTTAAAAAATGGAAATGCGCACTTTGGTGCGATTTTTTTTGCAATTTTAATTAAGATTTTTAATTAAAAACTAAGCTAAACTGTTTCATGTTTCCAAGATAACTTCCAAAAATATTAATTTAGAAAAATGATTTATACATCATTTCAAAATTGAAATATGATCTTTTTCATTACATAAAGTAAAGAATCATGCATATTTTTCCTGGTATTTTTGGTAATTTTTAAAAAATATTTCTGCCTAATTTCCAACAATACATTACATTAATGACCTGAGATTCAAACTGTTTTCATTGTTTTTTTAAATATTCAATTGTGCAATTTTCTTCTATTGTTTAAAGTTAAAGACAAAAGATTATGCTTAATATTTGTCATTTACATTTATATATATATATATATATATATATATATATATATATATTATAAGACAGTTTAAATAACACAGTTTTAATGTCTGACTATTTGATGGAATCATGGACATGAAATTTAATTTGGATTATTTGAAAAAAAAAATAATCTTGCATACTGACTTAAGTAAATAAACAAGGTTAATATATTGCTATTTTAATACACAGTATCATTTTTCATTTGTGCTTTTTAAGAAATCTTAGGAATTGTGAAATCTTAAAGAAGAGAGGGGTGCAAATTACAAGAAATTATTAATATAATTTATATTTAATTTGAGGGACTAAAAAAAGGCTTTGTAAATAAAAAGTAATCATTAAACACAGGAATGGGAAAAGGAGATCATATTGTATTTACATTATTTCATTTAGCTTAGATCTATAATCTTTTAATTTATTTTTCCTATTCAAAGCCAGATATTCATATTTATCTGGAAAAATTCCAAATATTGATTTGAAGCCGATATTTATTTTATTATAATTATTTACTATTAATGTTCAACATCTTTAAGTGGTTAATTTGCAATTTCACTGAAAGCATTTACATTTGATATATTTTAAGGAGCACATAAAGTTTGCAAAAGTTGAAGACCCATCAGAAAATATTACTTTTCCTGAGATGTATCATAAATTGATTCATTCCCCAGCGCTGGAAACATTGTTAAATTTAGAACATTCCTATGCCTTGGCTGTTGGAGAATTGGTCCAGCAAAGAGATCAAGCTTTGCAAGATATGCAGCAGAGGTAATATATACATATACTAGAAAGTTTCAATCTAGATGTCACCTTAATTTCTTTTTTCAGCCTATTCAATGTGCTTTGATTAAATTTTATTTGTAAAAAACCTATAATCTTTTTTTCTACAAATTATTCAAAGGTAATGTAATTAAAATTTATGACTTACATTAACTTATAATGTAGAAAGTTCATAAGAATTGCAATTAAAAAAAAAAGGTTTTTTTAAAAAAGTTACATTTTGCAAGATAGATGCAGTAATTTTTTAAAAATTCAAAGAATAACAAATTTAGAGACTAAAATCAGTAAAACATAAAAGCCATTAATATTAATTAGATTTTTTTTAATTCTGAAATTAATTACCTATAATTTTTAATGGTAAAATTAAAATGGGAAATTATACAATTGAATGATCTGCGAATGAAGCAATCTTATTTATACAATTAAAAATTTGAACTAACATAGATTTCATAAAATGCAAATCAAACAATAAATGTGTATTGTAATACATTACCATGATTCTTATATAAATTGCAATTTTCAAAATGTTTAAATTGCTACATAATCATTATATAATGATGTCTATATTTTCTATTTTCTTTTCTATTCATAGTTAATATAAACACTTTATGTTGAATAATCCTCATTTAAATGAAACATTTACTATATAAATCATTAAAAATGTTATAATTAAAAAATCACTGGAATCAATACATATTATAAAAAGTATTTTTAGTTATTACAATCGGTTTGAAGTAATTTCTGATGAACAATTGCATTAAGTTTTGAAATGTGTTGAAATCCAAATTTTAAATAATTTTATTTTTAGTTATATATTTGTCTTGACAATTTAAAAGGAATTATTTTTATTTTATATTTCCTAACAGTCCTATATAGCTATCATAAAGAAATAACTACAATAAAAAATAAAAGTGAATGAAAAATGGAAATATAGGCTTGATATAGTATGAAACTATGTTATATATATATATATATATATATATATATATATATATATATATATATATATATATATATATATATATATATATATATATATATATATATATATATATATATATATATATATTGCTATTTATGTGAATAAATGCTTGAAATTTTTTTTCTTCTTCTGAATAGGCAATCAGATGAAATGGAGAGAGCAATTCCTAAAGTTGGGAGATCATTGACAGATCAGGATATAAACAATATGGCTACTAGACATTTTACTGAAACACAAGTAAGTTAAAATTTAAAAAGAGGTGATAATGCACCGAACTTTAACTTAGTTATCTTATTTTTTAATTAGTTAAAAAATAACTAATTAAAAAGGAACTAAATTTATTGCTTTTATATTTATTAGTAAAGCTTTATTTTTATAAGCAGAGGTTAGTGTAAGCCAGTGGAAAATATGCAGACGAATTATTAAGGAAGCTACATATTAATCTGTTCTACTAATAAAATTGAATATGTGTGTATGTCTCTCTTTTTCTCTCTCTGTTTTGTGTGTATGCATGTGCTGGTACTCTACAGGCCAAATGTTTAACCTACAGCTTTTAGATTTTGTATATATTTATTTTGGAGTGTGAGAATATGCACCTGATATTACTTTTTTGAAATTTTAATTAGTTAAACATTAAGCTGAATTTTAACTTTTTCTTTTGCAAATATGAATTGTATACCATTTCAAAATTTAAAAAAACAACAACCATCTTTTAAATTATTTAATTCAATAGTCATGCATTTTTTTTAAAAATTCCATTATTGAAAATGTAAGAAGGATTTTGTTTAATGTCTGTATAATTTATAAGACGATTTAAAAAAATGAAATTACTGTATTGCAAAAGCTTGAAGATAGATAAACCGGACATTTACATTTTGAATAGCCTATGATGTCATGGGACTGGTCTCCATTGGAAAGATTCATGTGCATAATAAATAGAATATATGTAAGACAATTAAAATAACACGGTTTCAATGTCTGACATTTGCAGAATCATGCACATAAAGTTATATCTAAATGACTTAACTGAAATATGACCAATATTTCTGGTGAACCAGCTGGTCACTTGATTCAACTGTAAAGATTGTAAATAATATTTATGAAATAAGTTAAGAATTATGAGTATTGCAATGATGCTATTGATGCACTGATATAAAATTTCTATATATGATAATTAACTGATATACCAAGCATTTATCAAGTTAAAAATATTTAAAAAAAATATTACTTAGAAGGACTTAACTGATCACAATGTATATGTAAAACATTCTTTGAATTAAAGCGACACAGACATAGATATCTTTAATAATATAATTTATTCTCTATGATATTATAAAAATATATCAATTTCTATCCAGTATCAAAAATCCCCTATTAGTTTGTGGCCAGGGTAGATGTATTCTGAAAAAGAAAACATAAAGTATTAAAAGAGGAGTGCAAAAATGAATTGTGAGCATATATAGCTTCTGAAAGGAATTTCCTCTGAATTCTAACAGACCTTGCATTTATTTTATGCATAAGCAGAGAGTATAAGAACTAAAAGCTGCACAGCTCAGAAATTAAAAGGAAACCTGAGTACAAAAGATTAAGAAAAAATAATTATTTATAGAATGTGCATAAATTGAAATTATACTTATGTATGTTTCTCTTATATATTTGAAAATAAGATAATGGTCAAATATAACTATAATCTTTTACATTCATTATATTCACTTAAATTTTTTTTTAATTATGAGCTGATTTTTCAGTTAATAGAAGATATATTTATCGAAAAAATATAGGATCCATTATGCTTCATCAATAATTCTAAATATTATTCCAATTTAGATTTAATGAAAATGTTTTTTTAATGCAGGAGGATTAAAATATTGGAAGTATTTAAATGATTATATTTTATTTGTTTTAAATGTTTAATTTTGGCTTTCTATAAAGATACTAGTAGTTAGAAATTGACTTTGCCAATAATTTTTCTTTTTAAATGATTTTCTTTTACAAAAACATGCTTTCTAACAGCATAATTTTATATAAGATATTAGTTTTGAGTTCTATTATAATTTAATCCAGATTTTAATTTGCATTTTGGGATACACTTGAAGCAAGCAAATAAGAATTAGAAGACAATTATAATAATTATACATCATGCTTTATTCCTGTTAATAATAATTATTATTACTTAATTAATGTATATTGTTATTTTTATGAATAATATAATTTAATATATATAATGCTTATTATTGCTTTTTAGAGCATTACAGATTTTTGGGAAAACAAAATCAATAGTTTAAAAGAAACTCAAAAAAGAGAATTCTGCGAGTGGGTGTCAAAAGTTCATGAAGATTACCAAAGTGGTACAGGCTCCCCTGGTTACTTGTAAGTTTATAATTATTTACATATTATTAAAATCTTGCCGTATGCTAAATATAGTTTTGTTATAAAAAATAAAGGATGTAACTGATTTAACATTATTTATGTTTTTTTCATTAATTATATTTATGTTCAAATATTTATATATTGAGAAGTTAAGTTGATACAAAACAAAGAAACTAAAAAGAATTTTAATGAAAATGGTTTTAAATGAGATTTTATTTGTATAATTTCGCTTCCTAGCTATTTTAATATTCTATTTTGAAGTTGCATGAGGACCGTTTTTTTTTTGGAGTGAATATCCTTAGTTTCAGTCATGTTTTGATGATGAGGACAACATTTGAACTGGCAGTTCTCTTTCCAAATTTTCACAACCCCACCAACTATAGAGAATATTTGTCTTTTGACAGCAAATTTAATGAGTCTGCAGTCTTGATACTGAATTTGACTTTTTAATCTAGAATCTTTGAATCTAAAAGCTACGATTTCATTATCAGATCACAGTGGCCTGAATCTTTATTCACAGCTTTCAGAGCAGTCTTGAAAAATATACTGTCACATGAGATATTGGAAAAGGTGTGGAATATTTTATAAAATTTATACACTATAGCTTTTATTGAAATAGTAAAATAAATAAAAAGAGTAAGAAGAAGTTAAAGATTTTTCAGTGCTCCCTTGATAGTTAAATACATGCAAGTACACATGCATATGCACTCATGCACTTTATTTTATTATAAAATTATGACAAAAATGCTGAAACAAAATGATATTTTTTATGAATTTTAATATTAACATTTCAGTTACTGTTATTCATAAACAGGGGCAATTGATATTTCATTTCAGAAATCTTGAAATAGTATGATGCAAAAATCTGGTATAATTTGAAATAATTCAGAATGTGTATATAATACACATGCATATTTTAAAATTATGCAAATTTTAAAATTATACATTCATAAATACATGCAAGCATAATTTGCTCTAAGAATTTTACTTTTTTACAATATCTTTGTGATATTGTGATCAAAACAAATTTATGCAGATAAAGTACTCCTGAAAAAAAAGTACGAAATTTGTGGCAAGTATACAGAAATGATGAACAAGTATATGTTATGTTTGTATTACACTTTTGATAGATGAAGCACCATGAAAATGAATCTAAAAATTCTATTTTTGAAAATAAAAAAGTATTTGGAGCATAAGCATTCCTGCATTTAAAAGATATCTTTTATATTATTATTGATATTTTGTATTTTAAATCTTATATTAACATGAAGTATTATATCAATTTCATTTAGACAGAGAGTTCGAGCTCTGTCAGAAGCTGTGCCTATGGATAACGACTGTGATTGGACTCCTCAACCTCAGAGAATGGAAGAAAGTTTTACAATTCATTTGGGTAAAATGATTTAACATATATGACTGAATACAAATCTGTTCATCAATGAAGCTCAGCTTTTCATTCTTGTTTTTCTAGCATTTGTTTACTTAGATCCACTGTGTTTTATAATTCTCAATGTTTACATTTATGACATTCTATGCTTCATGTTGTGTAAGCAAGGAAGACAATTTGAATAGGGGACAAAGATGATTTGATATTGCGAGATTTGATTCTACTAAAGAACCATCATGTAAGCACATGGCTCATTCTAAACCTGTTGAGAACTAAATGTCCTTCTGGTAGTGTGGTACAGAAATTTGGAGATGGACTCTTGTATTATCCTTGTCATGTGTTTGCGGTTCAGAAGTATGAGATCTATCCTAAAATAGCCTAAGTGTTGCTTTAGAAAATGGTATATTAATATGACTAAATTATACTTGTGTGGAAAAGGGGGTGAGGGTTATTTTTTCTTTAAATAACCCTCACCCCCTTACCAGACAAAAATGCTTCAAATAAAATGTTGCTGGTGTGGTGCAGAAATTTGGAGATGAGTTTGCCAACTCTGGTATCATCCTTGTCGTGTGGTTGTGATTCAGAATAATGAAATCTATACTAAAATAGCATTGCTTTAGAAAATGGTATGTTAATGTAACAAAAATTTTACTTGAGGGGAAAGGGGGGGGGAGGGTTATCCGAAGTAAGAGGACCAGACAAAAATGCCTCAATTAACCCTATCAATTCTCTGTGGAGGAGTCGAAAATAAATTCTATAATTTTTTTTATAAATTTGAAAGAAGAATAAAAGACATAAAGAAAATCCACTTTAGATTCATATTTTGTTAGAAAGCAGTAATTGGGTTTTTCATTTTCAATAAGTAATATTGTAAATACAATAGAGTGAGTCTCTCTAATTTCATATCCCAACCTGACACCTATCAGATTATAGAGAATATCGATTATACAGAATTATATAAGCATCACTGAATTATACGATGATGCATTTTTCTTCAATATGTTAAATAAAAAATTATTATTATAAAATGTTGAGTAGCAACTTGTCAAAAAGACTATTCAGGAATATTGAAAGGTTGAAGATTTCATGTTTTAATGGAAAAAAGTAGTTTGTCACCACATAACGTGTCCTTCCAAGTGTGTCTTACTATTTGGGGTGTTGAAACAATTAGTGTCTGATTAGAGAAAGTCTACTATGTTATACTTGTTATTAAAATTTCAATGTTTCATACAGAGAAAGAACATTTATTGCAATTTAGGCAAATCCATACAGATTCTATGAAAGATAACCAAAATAACCAATTAAACAAAGTATATTTCTCGCTATTTTAATTTTTACTTTTTTCTTATCTGATAGATAAATAAATTTATAAAGGTAGTATAGTATCAGCAATTAATTTACTCTTGGTATTTATTTCAGGTAAATACTTGAAATAGGAATGGAATATTCATTGAGTTTGATTATGTGCATTTGTAATTTTTTGCTTCTTCTTTGGCACATTTACCTTAGTGACTTCCTGCAATTTACACATTCCTATCATTCACAACACTGTTTTTCTAATTGTTTGAAAAGTATAACATAAGGTAATACCATATTAAAAAAAAATATTAATTGTTAATGTTTCTGTTTAAGAAAATTAGTCTTAAAAAATTTAGTGCAATTATGTGACTTCATAGTCTTGAATGTGATTAAAATAATGAAATTAATGTAAATAATATAATGAAAGAAAAAAATTAATATCTAACTGTGTTCGATTTTATTTATTTAAATGATTCTAATTTTATTTAGGTTCCCAACTTAAATTGATGCATAATCTTCGGCTACTTTCTGCTGATGTTCTTGATTTATGCAGGCATAAATTAAATAAAGTTGGGTAAGAAGTTAAAAATTTTTTGTTATCCTTCTAGACTGGCTATTTTTTAGTAAACTACCTAAGTACTTTTACTCAGTTATATTACTTGTCTAAGTTCATTACTTTGTAGTTTTATTATAATTCTCTATTGTTAAAAATATGCAAAGAGAAAATATTGTAATCATAAAAAAAAATATATATCAAGATTTTGTTTAATCTTCAAGTTTCAGGCTCTAAGTTTAGGAAAACTATTTTTTGATTAATCTAACTTTAGTTATTGGCATGAAAACTGAAAAATGAATTAAGATAGATGGATGAATGTTAACTACAGAATTTTAGATTTCTATCAAATTTTGGGCTAATTCTATCTACCTACTTGCCAGTCTGACATCATGTCAATGTGATAAGTCAAAAATGCAAAAAGCTAATTGGGTTAAATTTAGCATTATCAAAATTAAAGATATGGTTAGAGTTTTAATCTAGATTCTTAGATATATATGTTTATATATGTGTCCCTGTGTTCTTAGAAGCACATAGACATTAGAATGAAATTCATTTTGTCGTCTTGTGGCGGCAAGAAATGTAAATTTGCTTTAAATTTTAGACCCGATTTGTCCAAAAAAAGATTTTCAAAATGCATACTTGAATTTTTTATTATACTGTAAAGACCAAAATGCACTACATTGTGTCAGTATATGCCACATGCCTATTGTATTATTCTGATATGTATGTGACTTACTTATAGATTTTGGTACTCTCCCATTATATAACCCAGAGATATAAACTTTTATAATGATAAATGGAAAGAATGGAGAGTATCATGTAAGTATAGGATATAATTGAGAGAAAAGCATTCTTAAAGGCTATTTGCAGTTTTCCAATTCTTTTTATCATAGTTATAAAATTAGATCTTTGTTAGATGTTTTGTACTAAGTACTTTGTTATGCATTTTGGATCAATTAAAAAAATCTGAGTACACTTTAAATTTGCATGTTTTAATTTGTGATTAACATGAATGCAGAAATCGTATGCACATTGAAATATGTGTACATGTTTAAATATATTCAATTTAAAAAGTAATTCATTTAATTTTTTGTAGATAGTGAAAATCTATTATAACATGTTTTTTTTTCATAGTTATTATTTAAGAAAATTACATATACCTTAAATGCATGATTTCCTAAGAAATTGAAAATGTAGATTTTATCCAATGTTTTTTTTATAATGATTAATAATGATTTATTATTATTTTGAAAATTTTATAGGGGTATAGTTGTACCACAACCTCAGCGTCTTCAGACAGCCATATCATTATATTCCAACAATTTGAGTGGTTTGGTCTTGCTTGTTGATAATAGAATCAATGCTTATACAGGAATTAAACGAGGTAACAGCAATTTTTTCAAAAATAGTATTTCATTAATAACTATAAAAAATTATTATATTTGTATTAACTTATTATTTAACATTAGATCAACTTGATTTTGGCTTAAAATGTGAATATGCTACTTTTTTTGTTTAAGTTTGTCAATGAATGCATGAATTAACTTTTCATGAATCCCTTAAAGTTTTCATTAAGTTATCCTTGAATATTAAAGGCCAGTTAACAGAAAAAACAAAAAAGTGAAGAATCTTTTTATTTTCACAGGTATTTGATTAATGATTGATCTCAATACCAAGTAGTATATAACCATTTCTTTAACATAGTCGCATGGAATTCAGTAATTTTAAATTTCTGATAATTAAAAAGTTATTAAAAATTTAGAACATTCTTCATAATTTGGGTAGATAATCTAATTAAGTTATTTTTACTCTGGTCATTTTATTTAAGCTTGTAATTTAAAAAAAAAGTTGCAGATTAGCATTTTGTCTTTCATCTTTATCTTAGAAAACTTTATCTTTAGAAAATTAATTACTAGGTCAGATACATATTTTTATTTTATGTTTTTAATATACCTCAAATGTTCATAAAAATGCCCATGAACCTTTCCCATTATATTTCATAATGGGAATATGAATGTTTATTGAAAAAATTAAAGATGTTTGAATCTCAGGTCTGAAATTTCATGGTATCATAATGCCTTAGGTTTGATTAATTTATCTTTATTTTATGTTTAGGATTTATATTTAATTACTTAACAGCATTAACATGCATATAAAAATGCATTTAATAATCTTGCCACACATATATGTATAAATATAGGCACTAAAAAAATAATACTGTTGAAAAAAGAAAAAAAAAAAAAAAAAAAAAAAACTTGACTCTAAACTTTTATCAGATTTAGAGAATAATCATGTAAAATAAAATTGGTTAGTATAAAAACATTTTTTTTTAATATGCCACAAAGTCATTGAGGAAAGAAAAATGAAATTTTTTTATGATTTTTTGCTAAAAATGTAATCTAAATTTTGAAAAATCCTTTCTTAGTGAGCGTTTACTGTCCAAGAAACATGACATACCAAATTTAGTAGCCTATAGTCTGCTTAGAATAATTTTTTTCATTGTGTATGTTGCAATTTGGTGATAGTATGCCAACTATAAACATTATCACGTCAAAAATATATATAAAAATCATAATGAAATATGCTTTTTTTAAATATTTTGCAGAGTTTGCATCTGTGTGTCAGATGTCAACAGAATTCCATTTTGAAGACATAGATACAGCACTGGAGATAATCCGCCAACAAGGAATGAGAGTTGCAGAATGGCGTGCCACCAATGCCTTCCAAGGAGACAGCAGTAGCCAGAGCAGCAGTGGTAAATCTAGTGGATCACCATCTGACTCTCAGGGATCTCATTCTCATACTGTGAGCATTGCATAAATTTGCATTATTATAATCTACAAACTGTATTCATTATTTAAAATGGTTATTAAAAATTCGAAGGAAAAGAATACAATAATAGTACTTAGTCACAAAGGAATAATTATTTAATGCATTAGAATATATCCTAAGAAAAAAATCATATTATACCATTAGAGAAATGTTTCTTAAACTCAGTGGTGGGTTTAAACATTATGCAGACAAAGGAAGTACAGTACACTCCCGATTGTCCGCGGAATTGGGTGGCGCGGCCGCAGCGGATAATCCGAAAAAAGCTAAAAACGGGTATAGCAAAAGAGAAAAAAGTCATTCCAACTTTGAAGAATCGTTTTATGTACAATAAAACGTAAAATAAACAGCAGGAAATATTTCACTAACGCTTAATATTTTAGTATATCACTCAAAACTAACTTAAAATGCATTTTGTTAATGAAACCAGAAAAGTACTTTGTACGTACGAGAGGCGTCAAGGATACACAGAAAAATTAATACATATGTACTGTTTTAATACTGTAATGTATTATGTAATTACAAAAGCATAACTGTAAAACTACACATTTTTGAAGAAATCAGTCATTTGTCTTTGCTTTTTGCTTTGGAAGCATTTTCTCTTTGCTTGGAAGCAAAATAAAAACTTAGTGCGGCAGGCGCGGATAATTGGGAGTCTACTGTACACAATATTAGATTCCTTTTTAATAAATTGAACAATTAAGTTTCATATTTTAACATACGTTTTTTTAACCTAACATCATGCTAATGATTTACTTTATTTTAATAGTCTTGTAAACTGCATATAATTTTATTTATGAATTTGTGGCATCCACATTTATACTGTGATTATTATGTAAGCAGATACTGAATTTTTATGAATATTGTAATAGCTAAATCTAATAAAACAGACAGAACCATAATAATACTTTATCAGGTTCCTAACACAAAATAATTCATAGAATTTATGTTTTTATAAATTTATTTATTAACTAGGCTAAAACTATCTTTTTCATCTACTTGAATGTGACCCCCTTCATCCCAGTAGCCTTAGGTAATCAGCCACTTGTTAACCCTTTAAAGGAACATTTTTTTCTAGTCATGGTATATTAAAATATTTTTAGGATTGAGTTTGATTTAAGAATATAGCTTATTAGATAAATTTAGTTTGATTAATTAATAATTAAGACACACCATTTTGAGTGAGATAAGGAACTGAAGCATCTAAGTTTCTGCCTTATTAGAACTTATTCTAACCTACATAACTTCATACAAAGATTAATGAATTTGGTGGAGTGCATATTTTGCATGGCCCTAGAAAGCCTTAAGCCAAACCTGTTAATTTAACAGGAATCATTGAAATCATTTACTCATGGAAATCTGTGATGCATGTTATTTTTATCCAATTGCAATATTGCACTTATATCAATATATACCCCATAGCAGAAATGAATGCTAATCATAATTTATGCAGAAATTAGCCTTATCTATGATGGTAAATATTGATGCAAATTAACACTATTTTAACCATATTGCTTTAATCTTGTATTCTCAAATGCAATTTTTCAAACCAGACAGTAGTGGATTAAAGTATTATGGGGTCCTGAACAGTGAACATTCTAAAGTTCTTTTTTGATAAGATGTCAATTTAATTTAATATTTTTAACATGCTTATGAATTATTTTAGGTTAAAATTTTTATTTTATTTTATTTTATTAGCGAATATGTATTTGTTTTTATTTATCTATTATAAACCAGAATGCCTGTCATCCTTGTTTGTACAAATTATTATTGAAGCAGATATTCGCTGTTATAAATAGTCGTAACCAAGTAAATATAATGAAACATGTGAATTGACTAATTATACTTCATAAAATGTTAACATTATTTTAATACTTTATTGTTCATTGATATGATATAATTTACTTTATTGTTACCTAATATTTTATCTTCACAGAATTTGTATCTTTTTATAAGCATTTATTTGGCAACAAAGAATATAAATTTTTTTTAAATGACCTGCTTTTATACCCCTCTCGACCAAGTGATCCTAGGCAAATGCCTAAATGAAAATTAGCCACCACAACCAAGCATTCCCCATGAAATACAGTCTGATTTAGCGCAGTTTTCTTATAGTTTGTGCACCTGAATTTGAATAATTGTGAATTCTCATACCTATATATTAATATTTAGTTTATATTTAATGCATTATACATGTAAATAAGCACATTTAATCATTTTCCATTTATGTCTTGATGTAGTTTGAAAACTCATAAGATGATTCTGGCATATTTTAAACATTATTGGATATTTATTTTCCTTGACAGTATCAAGAAATTGCAGTATACATATATTTGTAAACTAAATGATATTCAGTAGAATTAAATTAATATTTTGGATTTTTTGTTTAGAAAAAAAGCCTTGTCACTCTCAAAACTGGAGACTTTTACATCACTAGACATTCCAATCTGTCTGAAGTTCACCTTGTGTTTCATCTAGTGGTAGATGATACGTTACGTTCAGCAGATGTTAATTCACGTCATCCAGTTATATTGGGACTTCGAAACATTCTGAGGGTTGCACATGAGCATGATGTGTGCACAGTCACTATACCTCTCCTTCTAGTCCATGAAATGTCTGAAGTAAGAGAATTTAATTTCACAAATTTTCATTTTTGATTATTTTTTAAAAAAAGATTTAAACAGATATTTCAATAACTTTAAAGATCCTCTATTCAAAATAGAGGAATTTCTCAATTATTTACAGAATAATTTGAAATTTTTTTATAATCTGCATATAAATGTTTACATTATTTCATTAATGTTTTTTTGTTTTTTTTCATAACAAAATTATATTTGACTTTAAAAAATTAAATGACACCTCAATGATTTGGAGGGTCATTGACATCTTATATATTCAATATAAGGGAATTTTTCATAATTATTTACAAAATGATTTGAAGTTTTTACATAAATATTTACAATGTTTCCTTAATAGTTTTTTTTTTTTTTTTTTTTTTTTGTCATAATGGAATTATATTTGACTTAAAAAAGGTAAATAGACAGCTCAATGATTTAGAAAATCGTTAAATTCTTTTATGTTAAAACAGAATTCAAGTTATAACAAATTGTGTGTTATTATTTGTAACGGGATTGGAAAAAAAAAATTGGATGTGGGTGCATAAAAATTTAGAAATATATTTTTAAAATGACATTCAAGACATGTCTTAATCAAATTACTGAAGGAAAATTAAGTATGTATGCTTAAATTTTAGAATTTTAATTTTATAATTTGTTTCATAATTGCAATGCAGTTTGAGAAAGCTTTTCTTACTGTCTGTTGAGTTACCGCTTAATGGCTTTGTGAAGTTTTCCCAAAGTAAAGCATGAGATAAAGAGTATTGAATTACTGAGTTGTCATTTCAACAAATAGAAAAAGAAAAATAACTTTGACATCTGTGATGTATGATGTTATATGAAGGACAATTTTGTGGTGTCTATAGACAGCAAAAGAAAAATAAAAAGTAATATTTTTTTGAGGATTTAATGAGGAGCTTGATTTGAAATTGGAGAACTCAATTATTACAATTATTCCATTATTTTTCATTGAATATTTGCTTCTAAAATGATTAAAAAATAAATGAAATAATAAAGTGAGTAAAAAAAAAAATATTTATTGTATAATTTACTAAAGTTACCATTTGTAAAAAAAAAAAAAAAAAAAAAAAAAAAGTTATATTTTATGATCAAGTTATTTTAATTGTATCAAAACTCTAATTTCCAAATATTTGAAAATATATGGACTCCAATCAGAAAACTCAATTATCTTATGCAGATTTTAATTTAGTTACTTAAAAATGGTACATTAAAATAACACAAAGATTATTTTATATCATCAAAAAATAAAATAACCATCTAGAGATACAGCAAACAGTTTGTTGTAATTGAGAGTCCAAGTTATGATAATTTTAAAAGAATAAGAATCAAACTCTTCATTGATTATTTTTTTATTTTTAAACATTGGTGGCAAAATTGAGCTATCACATATAATTGGGAAATTACATGACTTAAATAATTTGTGTCAGGGAAATTGGAATAATTTTACTTTAAGGGACAAAAATGGAGACTAACAAAAATTATTTATGAAAGGAAAAGGCTGAACAGAATTCCTTATGGAAAAGAAAGTTAACAATTTTAGTATATGGAAAATAAAGATTGACAAAAATTCATTATAGAAAGGAATGGTAGAAAAAAATTCAGTGTATTTTTTGCAAGGGATAATTTGTTCTTTGATTTAAAATTATCTATAGAAGACTTCAAATTATTGAGATTATAATCATTAATTTAAATTTCGGTTTTAAAACTTAAACTGAATACAAGAATCTTTTGTAAATGAAATAGTAAATTTTAGTCAAGTGCTAATAGAAATAAAGGGATTTGTCAAATGTCATGCCTTTGGAGGATGAGTTAGCTAAAAACTCTGGATGAATTTTGGTTTGGAATTTAAATATTATATCATTCAATATAAAGTCTGAGTATTCTTGTTTTAAATTTTTTGTCTTTCTTTAGAAATGACAATTTAGGTATCTAACATCCATAAAATTTAAAAGTTGCTAGATGTCAAGCAGATTTGATTTGTAATGTAAAAATAAAGAAGACACCTAACACCTTAGTAATATAATTTCATTGTTCTAATAAAAAAACAATAATTGATAATTATACATAAATATGAAAAAACTATTGGCTAGTTATATATTGCCCATATAGATGAGATATTATCCTTCAAGCATTATCTTTGATATTATTGTCACAAATTAACTAATGAAAGTTATAGAAAAAATTTCATGAAAATTGGCAAAGTGTTTAAAAAGTACATATATATTATTTGCTGTACACTTTACTTGTATAACAACACTAGAAGTTTTGTTTCTTTGCAATGGGGTCTTATCTATCCATAATGTCAAGAAACACTGAAATCAAAAAACTAATTCCTAAAATCGGTTTGAAACAAATAGTTATCCAATAACAGAAATAAATTGGACATGACACAGGCTGGGAACAAAAAAAAGTTGAACTTCATAAAATAATAAATTTGCCAAACATAAATGCCTAGAAATAAAATAAGTATGATTAAAAGAACAATAAAATAATAAATTCCAATAAAATTTGTTGCTGAAATCCACATTTCTGTGGCAATGTAATGCTAATCACAAAATAAAAGTTAGCAATAACTTCTGACTAATCATTAATATAGGATTGAAACAAATGGTGATCTACTAACAGAAAAAAAATGTTGAACAGAAGAAAGAAATAACTCAGCATTATCCATAAATGCATTCATAAAATCTGCAGAATAAAATTCAATCTCAAACAATAAAAACTAATTATTATTCATTCTCACATAAAACAGGAGTTGGGTAAATGCCAAAAAAGCATGGCAGAAATTACTGGAAAACTCTTTAAATAGATTATTATTGTAATTGAATTTATTTTTATTTGGTATTAATTTATGTTTTATATGCAATATTTTAGAAATATGTTTTATTTGCAATATTTTAAAAAGTTTCCAGGGAAAATGGGGTTAGATAAATAAGTTTGAAAAGCTCTTTTACTATAAGGGGGGGAAAAAAGGAAAAGGGGGAAAAAGACATTTGAAATTTTATTAAAGTTAATGCAATTTATTTATTTTTATAATTTAATTCATTAATTAGTATAGAATTCGCAATGTACTTATTGACTACTTAGACTTTGCATAAAATGTATTGCTTTATTTATTTTTATAATTTAATTCATTAATTAGTATAGAATTCGCAATGTACTTATTGACTACTTAGACTTTGCATAAAATGTATTGCTTTATTATTGAATGTGGTGTTATATCTTGTTCTGGTGAATATAATATATGTAAATTTAAATACAAAAGAGTATATATATATAGGAAAAATTTATATGAACTAACATGTTAAAATTTTTATATAACAATTTAAATAATAATAAAAACTTATGTGTAGCTGACTCCTATTAAATACAAATGCTTAAATTTTTTTTTAAAGTATGAATCTATAAATGTAGATTAAATGTAGAATGTAAAATTATTTGAATATTCAATGTCTCTTTAAAGGCTATTCTCATAATACCATATCAATTTCTCAATTATTGAAATCAGAATTTTGTATAACAATATTTATAGAATGGTGATGAAATAACATGACATTCACTTTGAGGTTTTGTATAACCTATTTGATTAAAATATTTATATCATTACCAGTTATTCAATATGATTAAATAATATTTCTCATTATTTTTAAATGCAATGATAATACTTTTTACTAATATTATATATACTGATTTTTTTTAATTCTAAGAAACTAATGTATATAAATATTAATGTAAGTGCCTATGTTTTAGTATTAATTTAAATCTAATAAATATCTGTTAATTAATTGGAAATAGGAGATGACAATTCAGTGGTGCCTAAAAAGAGCAGAACTAATGTTCAAGTGCATAAAAGGTTTCATGATTGAAATGGCTTCTCTGGTTGGTGATGAGACAAGAACTGTACAATTTTTAGTGCCAAAAGTAAGACATTGAATATTAATATTATAAAAGTAAGACATTAAATATTAATAACATTATAAAACATAAAATAGACTAAAGTTTAAAATTTGATGAATATAATAAAAATCATTTCTATTTTCTCTAACATTTTAACTATTAATTGCATCATTCACAGAGCAATTAAAACTACAGGAGTTTCATTTCATGCAATTTTAATTGCTTTAGTACAAAAAGAAGCTGGATGAAAATATACTGCTCAAAATTAAATTTGAGCTCACAAATATGAATAGCATTTCTTATACAACATGTATTATATTACTGAATATGCAAAATCAGCCCAGACATCTTTATGCCTATATTCAAATTTTTATTAATGTTGTACTCTGATTTCTTCTAATAGCAGTACTTCAAGATTTTCATATAATATATACTGAATTTTTATTCATTATTTAATGAAAAAAAAATGTGATGTAAAAGCTACAGATTTTTTCCTATTTAGATATTTGCAACTTCACTTATTCACAAACGCAAAAAAAGGTTAATTTTGATTTTATAGAACCATCATATGAAAATTATTAGAAAAATTATTATTAAACAAACTAGTTTTTCTCCATGCATCTAAATTTTGTTATTAGTGAGCTTAATACTTTTAAATTTATGTGCAATTGATTCCATTTGCTCCATCTTCAGAAAAATTCTATCTATGAATATATGATTGGACTTTTCATGCTATTTACACATTGTTTTATCAATCATATAATCACTTATTTTTTTGCAGGGTATATCTGAAGAATTATTTTCAAGCTTGTCTAATTTGCTATCAGCGACATTTAGAGTGTCTAATCCAGTTATACTAAAATAAAAACTAATGGAAAATATCAAAAAAAAAAAAAAATCATTCCTTTTAATACTTGTGTGAAAGGAAATATTTATTCATTTACAAAGTGAAACATTATACAAATAATCAGGCAGAAAATTATAAAATGATGGGAACATTTAACCCCAAGCAGGACTAGTGGAATAATATAACACCAGTTTCCCATTGATATTGAAGCACTGAAAGAAAAAAATATCAATTATTTATTGTTATTTCAATTAAAAAAACAATTTGATATAAATTTGTATATATTTCTTAGCTGCAATAAACTTTTTGTAAGCAAAAATTGTTTATTCAATTTCATGCTTATTTTAAATTTCTACAAATGTACTTCACTGAAAGCGAATAAATTTTTTCTATTTAAAACATTAATGTAAATATAATTTCAGTTATGTCTACAGATTTATTTTATTATAAAAAAAATCAAATCTTTCATTAAACATATATTATAAATTTTAATTCCCATATTTATTAGAGAAAAAGTGAAGTTTATGACTATCAATATGCTATTTTTATATGTGTACATTTAATTGAAAGAATTTTAAAAAGTATCAGGTTTTTTGGAGTATTTAAAGAGAACTAAGAAAAATGTTATATCTCTGCATTTTTGGCATTAATTATGACTTAATGTGAGGTAACCTAAGTTATAGGCATATTTGGAATTACGATAAAACTGAATATATCTAATATATAATCAGCAAAAAAGTGGAATGCTAAATTCAACAAAGTTATAACATTTACAACACAGATGAATTGGTAGCAATAAAAATATTTTGGAAAGTAGGCTTTATTTTTGAATAATAATATATTACTTAGCATATTAATATATACTAATAATATATTAATATAGTATATTAATCAATTATTTAGTAACAAAAATGACATTTTTCATTGATTTTTATGTATCAAAAATTACCACTCTGAATCTAAAATTCCAAGTATGAAAATAAATCTAACAAAATATTGCTTGATTATAATGAAAGACAGTGTTCTTTAAAATTTTGAACAAATTCATTATACAATTACAATTATTAAATAGAATGGAACAAAAAAATTACCTCATAAACATTTCCAACTTCTGAATCAGGACTTGGTGCAAAGGACTGATTCACATAAAGAAACTAAAAATAAAATGAAATGTGTTATTTCAAAATTGTATTTTCAAGCTAGTTTTTTTATTTATTTATTTTTAACATTAATCTATTCAGGAATAGAATTTTAAGGAATATTTTTCAAATAATATTTTGCTGCATCTTTTTTGGACTAATTTGAAGATTTTTTTGTTTAATAGCAAATTTAACAGCATTTAGTAAAATAATCAGTTTTGTCTGAAAAATTACTCATCATAAATCACATTTTATATTATATCCTCAAGATATAAACTCATTTCAAAGTAGTAATGAAAAATAAAAAACTAAACAATAAAGAAATTAATATTGGAGAGTGCGTCTTCTGTTTGTTGCAGACAGGGTAAAAATTCTTTTCATAGAATACAGGAATTATTGATATTTTGAAAAGGCAAACTAAAACTGTACTTGCTACAAATCAAAAATTTTGTGAAAGTAAAAATGTTTCCAAAAATAATAAACAATTAGATGAATTTTTAATAGGTATTTTGATATTATCTTAATTTCTCTGTCTCTTTCACAAAAATGATTTCTCATGAATTTGTGAAATCATTTATTTATTACAAAAGTGCTTTCATGCTAATAATTATTAATTTTTTTTAGTAACAACATGCATATTTAGAACTTTTAATAGTAAACCTTTTTTTATTGTAGAACATACTTAAATAAATAAAGATATAAAAGATGGTTAGTGCATTTTTAGATAAGATAAAAGCAAACAACAATAAAAGAAAAAAAAAACTGTCTGGATTTGGAAAAGAAACTTCTAAACTACTGAGAAGACTAGATAATAGATTAATAATTAAGACTCTTTATTACAGTGTTTATTATTTTTGAAATATAAATAACATTAACAGATAACTAAAATCACCTACAATTAATATCATAGGATCATATTCTTATGAGACTCAATATACCAGTCTTATTTTAACTTTTACATAAATGTGTGATATGAATCTTTTCTCTATTTATTCAACTTTAAGAGGATGAAGGACTTTAATAGGTAGTTTGTAAAATATTCACTTACAGAAATGAAATTTTTTATGCATATATATTAAAGTATAAAAGTATTTAAAAGTCATATATCTTTGCAACACTCTTTAAAGCAAAATGAATTATTTTTAACAAATTCAAAAATATAATTTTTAATAATTTCAAAATATTTTAGACAACTTAATTTTTTTGTATTATTTTTTCTTTATTATCTTATATAAATTTATTTGGAACAAAACTGAATATAATTTTATAATTTCAATTAAAACTTGATTTAAAAAAAATATTTTTACAAAGAAGACAATGAAGTTTCATAAGAATTTTTTTGTTTTGTTGATATAAATTGATTTTTAACTCATTAAAAGAGCTCAAAGCATAAAACTATATACATATTTTTTAACATTTAACTGAAATCTTTCTTATTAATTTTATATAATTTTCTTAAAAATTAAGTCATCTGGATGATATTTTAATCTAATTAGAGCATTGTTTCGAGAAAAAGTAATCAAAAATATATTTATTCCTCTAAGCTCTTTACAATTATTCCTATAATTGAACAATAATTTTCTAATGCTATCTTAGTTAATATTTGCATATATTTTGTTGATAAAATGAAAAAAAAAAAAATGAACATTTCATATTTTTACCATTGTATACTTATTTCAAAGTCCACTGTCCCCTTAATGTAATACAGCTGGAATATGAACATTTTTAATATGTTTTTAAATAAGTTATGGAATTCATGTGCCATGAAGTAGAAGTAAATAAAGCTTCTTAGTATTATATATGTCAAGGTAGAATACGTACAACTGAAGCAGAAGCATCCAACTGCATTAACTGCCTGAGAAATCCCATAATTTTAGCCATAGTGCAGTTTCTCTCTACAACCCACTTCTTGTTTTTGATGATAGGTGCATTTCCAGTAGGCTTCAACCACACAGTCACTAAATTAATAACAAGTTTTAATCATACAAATTTGTATAATTAAAAATGTAAGCAAAGTGTAACATTTTGTAGCATTAATTATTATAACTGATTCTTAAAATATTATACAAATCATTATTATTTGTAGAAATAAAATCACTTCATTTTTAACCATTTCTCATTAAAGGAAAGAAATAATTACAATAAAAAAAATTTTATTAATTAATTTTATAAGCATCGAAATATATTGTGTTTAGTAATATTTATACTGCCTGCATGTATATGACTTCAAATATTGTCATAATTTATTTTTCAGCAACTTATCTTAATGTTTTCTTTAGAACTCAGTAAATAAATTTTCAAATATGTCAAGGTTTCTTTCCGCCATTATCAGCTCAAAATATAAATGCTAACGATTCTGGAACATACTCCGGAGAACATATCTTCATTCCATTTAAATGCATGAAATAAAAAAAAAAGTGGGGCGGGGCTCAGGAAAAGATTAAAAAAAAATTTAATGATGTTGTTGAATACTAATGCTAAATGATTTTTAAAAAACCCTGCTAGTAAAAAAATTGAGCTTCTACAACTTTAATTTAAATTGAAGGACTGTAAAAACTGATATACAAATATCAAACATTTTTATTCATATATAAAAACTGGTAATTTATAGAAATTGAATTAATTTTTTAAGAAAATTTCATTTACTTCATATTGATATTTGTTATTCATATACTTCTTTCATATTTTTTTAGAAAAAATCAAAACATTTTGTAAAATTTTTGAAATAAATATGGATCTAATTCAAAGATTAAATTGAATATGAGCTTTTCTCAGGAACTTTGGACTTAAAGTGCAAATAAGAATAAGACCATCTTAGTTAACTCTACAGTTTTTTGAATTAAAAAAAAAAAATGTTGACTGATTTTAAGAGCTATGGGAACTATTTAAGGAAATCGATGGGTATCAACTTTTTATCTTTATTAAATGATCAAAATTTTCTTATTCAAGAACTAGAAGAATCAGTAAATTATTAACACTAACATTAAGGATATCTAGTACTTATCTTATTTATGAACTTTTTTTTATAGTGCTGTGAGCACTTCTGAGAAGTTTTTCATTATTTCTCGAAAACACTTTTTTTTTTTTTTTTTTGCCTTCTTTAAAAACAATGCTTAAAATTAAGTAAATTATACACTAAACAAGTTAAGAAACTTAAGAAAATATGGTCATTTTGTAAAATATCATTTAAGCACAAAAAACTTGAAATTTAAAAACCGTAGAAGTTCAGCATTATATATGTAATTTATGAAATTTGTTATATTATCCAATTTCAATATCTGTCTTAATTCCAAGCAATAAATTTATAATAGTATGAAAGCAAGGGATATTATTAAATCAAAAGGTGCAATTCTGAAAGAGTAAAGTAAAAACAAAAAGCATTTTTCAAACAGTTTTGAACACTACTTTTTTAGAAATCCACAGCAATTGCTCTTAGTTTTTTTTTTTTTTTTTTTTTTTTTGTCCTTACAAAGCCTGGGTGTTCAATAAAAATTTTTAAAAAATAAATTCGGAAATGATTCAAAATTTAAGTGTTTTACATGAAATATAAACCATTAAAAGCTATGATATTGTAGGATTTCAAGCAAAATAAATAAAATTTAAAATGAAAATTCTGGAATACAATCAATTGAATCTTAGTTATATTATAAATGAAATACATAAGCTGTAATGATTTCTAAATGATTCATTATAAAAAACAAAAGTTATTTTAGTTTTCTAGCTTTCACGAAACACTTACAAATGTTTAGATAACCAAGTAATATTATGAAATAATTAACAGAAAATTCTCAGTTATTACAATAATTCCTCAAAAGATTTTCATTACTTCTATTAGAATGCTAACAGCATGAAGTTGATTTAAGTAAGGAAATAGTTTTACAAAAATCTATAATCTGAATTTGGAAAGTAGAGTTAAAAATAATACTAGCAAACATAATTGTAAATTTTTAAATACAAAAGTTATACAAAAAACAGCTTTAAAAATTGCATTTAAGTCTTATTTTCAAGTAAAAACTTTCCTTCAACAACAGAACATTTAAACATTGAATTTTCCTCTTTTCAAGTATGCATTAATTGGATTTTTCTGAAAGTGAAAACCACATAAAATATCTATGATGTGAATAAAATGACGACACAAATAAATCCAAACTACAGAAGGAAAATGTGAACCTAGTAATGACACACATTAAATCATCATGTTTAAGCAGAAACAATTAAATTAATTAATTTTCAGAAAGGGATAAAAACAATCAAAAACTTTAAATGACAGAAAATTCAGTGATCAAAAATGTAATACTGCTTTAATGCAAGTATTACATTTTATACAATGCAAGTAAATTATTGAATATAAAGGAATACAAGAGGTTATAATCTCCCTTTCATAAAATGTCAGCCTTGTAAGTGTGGTTTTTGTCAATAATACATACTGTTTCAAATGTCCTATTTAACACAAAAGAAAATTAAGTTTATTCACAGTAATCCATTTGTTGTTTTAAAACTGAAATGCACCTAACAAATAGAAGCCAATTAGAAAAGGGAATGCATTTCAAAAACTCTTAAGTTTCATTACTTTTATCATCTTTTTGACTGGATGAATTTACAAATTTTAATCATTTAAATTCCAAGCAGCGTGACTGGACTGCTCCAATTTTCTGTTAAAAAGAATTATTTCACCATGATAATTTCGATTTGTTTAAATTCCAAGAAAAGGAAAGTACTACTTTGCTTAGAATTTCTCATAAATATAATAAGCAAGCATGCAAAGATGAGCTAAAGCACTGTTTTGAGACTTCTTGATAAGATACCTTTTGAGATTCACAAGATTAAGCTGTTTCATCAGGCATTAGTTTAGAATTTACAATTTTTTTTTAATGTATACAATTTATGGAAAAGGTTATTTCAATAAGAATGAAAACTGATTAAAAATGATGCTGACTATTTTTTCAACACTAATATTTTAAAATATTCCAAAATATAATATTTCCAAGCTATAACAATATATAATTAATAATTCAGAAAAGTCATAAAAGTATGATTCGATGAAACTGTAGAAAAATATGATAAAGTAAAGGACAAAAGTTGAAAAATACGACTTTATTTTAAACACCTAAAAACACACAATACACTATGAAAATGTGAAAATGCTCTAAAAGGCACATACAAATATTTCATGAAGATGTGCTATTATGTGGAGAAAAAGTAAAAAGACAATTATTTAAATAAGTAAATAATAATGTGTGCACAAATAAAAATGAACACAAATATTTAATTTATCACAGAAAATAAACTCAAATAGTGACTGAGCAGAAACAATTAAGATAAAAAAAAAAAAAAGATGAAAGAATTTTTAATCTAATAAAGCTGAAAAAAGATGTTTCAAAAACCGTTTGTACTATATTGAATGAAAACCCAACAAATATTATTATGGGTTTTGATAAAAAAAAAAAAAAGATTCTATAATTTTTTGCTTGCAAATTTATAAACGCCCAGAGTCATTAACACAAATAAAATGATTTTATTAAAGTCAATAAAACAAAACAATATAAAAAAGGCATAAGAATCGAATTTTAAGAAATCATTTTAATTTAGTCAATATTTTTAAATATCTGTCCTACATTAATTTCATTGCAATTGAAATTCCAAAGACAAATTAATTAATAAAACTGAAAAGAATTTACCATACTTAATAAACATGACAAGTCAAGCATAAAAAAAATATATAAATAATTGCTAACGATAAGTAACACAAGATTTCCTCCATTATAATAGGGTAAAAAAAGTTATCCATTCTTTACAATGGAGAATGTATTGCTTTATAAAAGTTGTATAAGTGTTGGCACCTCATAAGAAACTTAAAATTTTAAGTTTGAAACAATAAGAAAACAAAAAGGAAAAAATGCACCACTTCATGCTTAACAACTTCAAAAGAAAACATGAAAAATGGAAAGCAAATGTACAAAGAAAAATGAAATATACGAAAATGAATTAATACCTTTTTTTAAAAGTCAACAATGAATGAATAAATAAAGAAATACTTTAACACTAAACTTTCTCAGTAGTACTAAACAATATTCAAAATGGCAGACATTAAGAAAGTCTCATTCTGTCAATAAAGATAAGAAATTTGAAATAACAAATATAGGAAATAAACTTTACCCATTATTGCTATTATACAAATTAGTACTATGTGCAAAATTTATAATACACAAAATGACAAAAAGTAGCGATATATATTTTCTCCTCTCCTTATTTCTTTTTTTGGAAAAAAAGAAGAAAAAGCTTTGAAGAAAGCATAACTACTTATGAAGCAGATGCACATGCATGCACACAACATGTTCAACACTTTCACATATTCAAAAGAACATTAAACAAAGGATTGATTGCCAGCAACGATTTGTACCCTTAGCAACAAATTAAAGCTGAAATATTTACACAACAGATTGAAATAAAACTCGCAAATTGAAAACTTGAAATGTTTTTTAATTAATAAATGTTAATCATTTAGAAAGAAGGAAGCAAACATGCTCAATTAACTAAGATAAAAGTTGTTAAATAAGAGAATAAAAATACATGAACTACCATAATTTGCAAAGGGGGGAAAAAACCTTTCTGAAACATTAGAAACAATAATCATTAAACATTATGCTTTTAATTTCTAAAAGATCAAATTAATTAATATTTGATTAAGTTTAATAAAATTTTAATAATTAACTTTGATTAGTTTATTCAACAATTTCAATATCTTAGTAAAATTTTAAATAAGGCAATGATGGCAAAACATAAAGCACATATAATTCTCAGCAAAAAAATTCATTGCAGATTGTTTCAAATTCAAGATATTCAGTAAACTGCTAGTAATAAAATGAGAATTTATTAGCCTTATTTATACAGTCAAATATATACTGACTATACAGTCAAATCTTGCTTTATGAGACCCTTCCAAGTGAAAAAGAGACATCATGACATTACAAGCAGGATACTATTTGTATATCAGTTATCAATCTATTGTTTATGCTTGTTCGTTGATGTTAGCCTTTCAAATTAGCAGATGGCAGTAAAATTTATAATAACTGAAAAATGTGAAATATTTTAATAAGCATCATGGTCCTAAATTGAAATTTGCGGGGAGATGTAATTCAATAATGTATGAAACACTGAAAATTTTATCACTGTGACTTAAACAAACAAAAAAAGTAAGATTCTGGCCAGTGAGATATTAATACATTGCACTAAAAGTACTCATTCAGCTAGTATTTTATTGTTTAATGTTGTTAGTGTATAACACAAGCATGGCTCAGCATTTTTTGACAAAGGAAACACCATAAAAAAGCAGCGATAAAAAAAAATCCCCATTGAGGTCAATCATTGTTGACCTACAACAATGATCAACTCGATTCCCCAAAACAAGAATAAGATTAAGGAGATTTATAGTTCATATAATTTTTTACTTGAAAGACGGTCAACAAGGAATGGAAGGGGGTAACTTAGAGAATCTATATTTTAGTATGGAAGAATGGTTGGATAGAGTTGTCAACCACCAAATGATCAACAAGGCATGGATGGAGATCATCAAAAGAACCCTCATGTCTACATGGAAGAAGATTTAGCTAGAGTTGTTGGGGAGGTTTGAGCAAGCGTTTATGGAGTCTATAATCAACCAAATTGTGTTCCTGGCTAGCAATGATATTGATGAGCTAGTAGAATGGTATAGCCAGAATCCGACTACCAAAAGGCCTATACAGCTACATCAGTGTCACAGCTAGATGTTATGCAGGAGACTATCACGAAAAGAAAGTATAACAGCCCTGGCAAAGCAACAAACTTCCAGTATAATAAAGAAGATGCTGAATTTAATGATAATACTGTATTTGCTAATCTTATTTTTGCTAATTTTGAAGCATAGGCCAAAATGTTTAAAGAAAACATAAAAAAGAACTATAAATAATAAAATAGTATTATTATAAACTTTTTTTTCCCCTGAAATGGAACACATTATCCTATTTTACAAGTTTTTCGATGGAAAAAAAATTGTCATCATGTGTTAAATTAGGGGAAATTATGATTATTAGCAAGATTCCACTGTACTAAAAAAGAAACCTATTTAGGTGATAAACTAGATTTTCTAACAAATAAATTTTGTACTGATTTTTTAAATAAATTGAATGGAATAATATGCACTCATTAAAACTCTTTTGACAGCATATTTATTCTTTGTATAAAAATGAGAGGGAGTGGGGGGGAAGGGATCACAATAAAAAAAAACTTTAAACAGTAAGAAAATAAAAATTAATTATTCTTCAATTAAATAAAACCTGTTTTATATTTGCATATCACTGGCAGATAAACTAGGGGAAAAATTATCTAAATATCAGAAAATTTTAAAACTTTGTTTTTCTGTCAGAAAAATAGCTATACTACAATCTATTATTAAATGCATTTTAATTTTTAATGTTATAATTTTAACAAGTTAAGGCTCCTCAACCGACTGAAATACACCATGCATTTGATTTTACAAATTATGTTTGCTACAAACAAATTTGCACAATGGTTTTATATATTTCAAAGCAGTTATTGAAATTCTTTCACAAGTTGTAATAAATCTTGTTTTCACTTACATGTATATATATATACACACAGTAACACACATGAATATTTTAACAAAGTAAAAAATTACTCCCAGAAGACAAAGAATTCACACAAACTATAGAAACCATTCTAATATCTTGAACAAATGTAAAAAATCAGATCTTAAAAAGGAAGAATGGCACAATGCTGAGAAAACATTTGGAAAATATTGTACATAAAGAAGATAAATTAAGACATTACATTTTTTATAAATGATAACAAATGCTATAAAAACATTCTTTTTTCAATAACAATATTAAATTAGCCAATAAAGAGAATGGATTTATTACAAAATAGCCACCTTTGATGGTCAGCTGTTCACCCAAATTAATGATTTTCAAGACAATGGAATTATTAATATAGTCATTCTTGAAAACATTTTAACTTGTTGTTTTATGACTGACAGATGCATTTAGTTGAATTCATTTTCTACAAATAATTGGGGTACAAATTTAAAAAATGTATATGCTACTTAAAAAAACAAAAATAATAATTGGGAGATAATGCTCGAAGATAATTTTTTAAACTTACTTTTAACACTGGAAAGATTTGGCTGAGTATTTTGATAAGGTTGAATTTCACTATAATATTGTTTCAGACTGAAACTAAAGTAAATTTTTAAAAAGTGTTAAAAATGAAAAAAAAAAAAAAAAATGTAGGGAAAGGAAATTGATATCATTAAAAAGGTAAATTTCAAATTTTAATGCAAAAATCCTTTTTGAGTGATAATAGTTTTGAAAAATATGAAACAGGTTTTTACAGGCAAGTTATAGGGATTATCCATCTGGCAATGGTAAAGCCTATTTTTGGGTTCAATAAAATTGTTTGAAATTTATTTCTATCATCTTGACATTTAAATATTTTTTTCTCTGACTGATAGGATATTTGACAATAAATAAATAATAAGAGTGATCTCTGTGCCATATAATTAGCCTTTTATATAGAGAGTGAAATAGGGGGAAAAAACAACTTTGGAGCTTCAATATTACAAGATTTATTATCCATTAATACTGAATTTAATAATCCAATTTCCAAAAAAAATTATTATATTCTAATTGTAGAATGTACTCAGCAATTTCACTAACATTCAAAGTTTTTACAGGAAATACTAATTGGTAAAATAACTTTCAACTCTAAAGGAAAGGATAAGTGTAATTTCCAAGGGCACAGAATAACAAATAAGCTTAAATTCTATTTTGTTACTTTCATTTTTTTATTATTTCTCCCATATGCACATATAAACAAGATGCATAGTACATCATACTTAGACAGAACTAGCAGAGGAGCAAGCTGACAAAAAAAATTCAATGGCACCAATTATTTATTTAAAGTTGATTTTTTAAAAAAATCATTGTTTTAATGTCAATAATACTGTCATAATTATATACATAAAAACTAATATTAAGACAGAAATTAAACCCTCCCCCCCCAAAAAAAAACACAAATTAGATTAAAAAATTTACTAATCATGCAATTTGAACTAGAAACCGGAGATAGCAAACCAATGAGTCCAAATACTTCCAAAAGATTGTATAAAACTCCATTATCTTTAATGGCTTAAATGAAATACAGCAAATCTCTCAAAGTATTCAATTATTTAGAACATAAAAGTTTTTATCCCACAATTTAACTACTTTAAATTTTTACTTGCTATACAAATAGATCCGTTATAGTATTTATTTAAATATTTTTACAATTGTAACAAAACATAATCAAATGCAGCAATCAGTAAAACTTGAACATAATTCTAGACTTTCTAAAAAAATTCACATTTGAATCTATTAGATCAAAAATTATACTTATGTTACTCAAGAAAAATTATTAAATGAAAGTTTTAAAAAATACAGCACAAGATTACAGTTTTAAGAAAAGCACATAATTTCACTGATACACCATGTACAGAAATAATACAACTGATATAAATAAGTGGACAGATATATAATGCCACATGTCATAAAAACCCAGTGAACCTTGATTTAGCGCATACTATTATTTGAACTGTTATCTACCAAAAAAGAGAGCATTTCCATGAGCTCATTATGTCGTTGAGCTTGGAGTAACTCTTTCTTTTTTTCTAACAACTTATATTCAGACCAAGTATTTTCTAACCACCTCATAAGCTCTGGAATACTGTTATGGTTTGGCTTCTGATCTTCACTGTTTTTTCGCTGAGCAGCAGAATTTGTAGTCGATGGCCTAGATGTGGCATTGGTAGGCTCACGAGAAGCAAATGAAAATGGTGATACTTCTACAGTCATTTTTACTGGTACACTAGATTTAAAACATGAAAATGATGCAGGATGCTTGTATAAATCTGTTAGGCGCTTGAAGAAGGCACATTTCTTTTTATCTTTGTGAGTTTTGTTGTATTTCATAGTCTTTTCAAAAGCAGAAGAAAGAGTGATCCACTTTTTTTCAAGTTCTTTTGGAAGAATGCTATAACCACGTCTTTTCATCATAGTGGACAGGTTGCTCCAGATATTTCCTTTGCGAAAATTTGAATTTTTGTGGCTTTCTTGAAAATCCTTTAGTAGTTCTAAAAATTGCATAGTGATGAGACTGTTCCAATGAACTACAAATGAAAACAAAATATTACAAGTTAATTCAGTAATAACAAAACAAATATAAGATAAGATAAAGTTATTAATGTAAAAATCAAAATAAACCATTTTTTTAACTACGCTTCAAAATAACTTTGATGACTGATTACTTTAACTTTTTTTTTTTTTTTTTTTTTGCATGAAACCAAAATAGTGAATGTTGGGTCAAAGAATTATTTTCTGAACTAGGATGTAATAAATATTAATATATTTACTAATCAATAAATGCTGACCCAATAGATAAATGTGAGTTTTTATTTCAAAATTTACAATGCTATTTATTTATAGGAAAACAATCTAAAAAAAGAATTTCTTCTTTTAGGAACAGCACTTCAAGAATATAATTTGAAGAAATTACAAGGCAGATAGTTTATGATAATAAATTTGATAATTATTAATAACCATTCATGGGTTACAGGAAATGTATTAACCTTCCTTATTTAAAATCTGAAATTCTAAATAATTTGCTGAGTAATAAGTAAAAAAAAAAAAAAAAAATGTTGAACAGAAAAATTCTTTCAATAAGTTTCTTAAAGTAAATAAAAAGTTATTTTGGTTAAGCAGTGCAAAATAACATTTTGCTCAAGCAAAAGGACTTAATTAATGGGAAAGCATAAATACTGAAGTTAAAAGTAAATTTAGATAAATTGGATAAATAACTTCTTGCAACAATCTGTTGATAACCAATCAACCAAATATTTTGGATTATAGTAGATAAGACTTTTCATATTAAGGTAAATATATTTTATTTTCATATTACATTAATATGACTCCTCCAAGATTCAATGCATTGCCAAACAATAAATTGTTGGCCAAAATCAACTTTAATATGAGAAAATTATGTCCAATCACTAACAACTATTTAGTTTTTAAAAAAAATGTACGATCTTCTGTTCAATATCTGGTTATTTGCACTAGCAGGGTAATTCACAAAGCATGCAAAAAAAAAAAACCCTGATTAAATGATAAGAAAAATTTTATGGCAACTCTGGATATTTAGAAGAAAATTAATAGCATGTGTATACTTTCTAATGCCAAAAGTTTTGGTTACCTTTAATATCAAAACAGATATTATATTTTATATTTCCATGGGATGAAAATGTAATATATTGTAAATAAAATAATTCAAAAGTATGCTGCAAATAAAAACATTCAAAATGTTCTGAATGTGTTTACTTGCTAATAATGACATTAACTATGCTCAAATAGGCATGGCATGTCTTGGCTTCAATGATGTCATGAATTGATGCTTGCTTAATCTCAAAAAAGAGAAAAACAAAATCCAATTTATGTTAAGAGAAATTAACAGATTTCAATCAAAGTGTTATACTTTAACTTTCATTAAAAAATTACATATTGTATTCTATTTATATGTTTTGAATTGTTATGCTTGTACACAGACAACTAGAATTCCTTTTCATGAAATTCTGGAAAGTTTAAAATATCAAGCTTAAAAAAAATATTTAATATTTTAATTAATTTTCATTTAATATTAATAATTAATTTAATTTAATATTGGAAATGGAAAAAACATCAATTAAAAAATGATGTAAAATATATTATACTTACAAACATTTGATGAGTTTGAAGGTGTAGTACTAGCTTTTCTTTTAGATGTTTCATTATTAGCTTTTGCTGCTGCCTTACAAACATGATCATGCATGTTATGAGATGTCTTAAACTTTTCCATACAAAGCCCACATTGATATAAAGGCTGGGCACGACCTTTTGTATTTGCTTTTTTCTTGATAGCAAATTTTGTACCTTTGTGAATGATCTGATTTGTAGTCTTCTTTTTAGAAGTAACAACACTTCTTAAATCTACATGAGAAGCAGGTATTGTTGATGATCTTCTTTTACTGCCACTGGCACGGTATGATATATCATTTGAGCCATTCCCATTACGATCACAATATTCGCCATTCTCAAAATAATCCAAACTATACAGTTCAACAAGTTCATCTGCAAATGGCATGGTCCTTTTTTCAACATGCTTTGCATTGTAATCAAGAACATTTTTATATCTTGTGCGTAAATACTTCATCTTATTTCGAACATTTTCAGGGGTAGTATCATAACCCATTACTTTCAACTCGGCTGAAATGTCTTCTAGAAGCTGTTTCTTAGAGTAATTACTATCCTTAAATTTGGGAATATAAGCCTTCGCTAACTCAATCAAGGATCTAGTTTCAACATCAGTCCAAACTACAAAAAGAAAAAACACTTTTAAGAATCATATAGAAACATGACTTATAAGTAATAAAAATAATGTATGGAATAAGAAAATACATGGGAATTTGATTAATTAGAAACATATGGGGACATAAATTCAATTTATTCAATAATTTCCAATTAATGCATTTAAAAATGAGTATAATGATAGAAAATTACAATTTTAAAATTAATAATGGCAATAAAGTTTTATTTTAAAAGTGATTAACGATTGTAATAAATGGATAAATAAGTATTATCAGAAAATTAATAATTTTAGAAACAATTATTTTAATAAAAAGCAGATAATAAGCAGCTTTTAATAAGCAGATAATTTTGATAAATTAATTGTATACAGGAATTTGAGTTGGGAAAAAAGAATTAAAAACTTAAAAGAAAGGTGTGCAATTCACATTTGGCAATTAAATTTTTTTTAAGTCAGAATTTTTATTTTATTTTTTAAATAAAATAATTAATCAAGTTGTTTGAAAAAAGACAAAATATAAACCCAGATATTTCTTAGTACAAATTAGCAGGCAATTAAAATTAAGTTAAGTGATATTAACATATGAAAAAAATTAATACACTATGTAGGAAAAGAAAAAAAAAAAGTATTAAGAAAATTTAAAACATGAAGTCTCAAGTTCAAATGAAAAAAAACCTACATTTAAGGCAGTTTCAATGATATTATGCATTCATAAAAATAGCTGCAATAGGTAAATATAAGAAAATGAAAGTTTTATTATCATTTTAAATAATTATTGAATATTAGAATATTTAATAGAATTTTATCCCATTTCAGAGAGATACAAAAATAGATTTGTTCAAATTCTGCAAACAGAATAACACTCATTCCTTCCCTTAAAAACATTATTCAGTATACATGTTGGTTTTTTAACCTCTTTGTGAGTAGAATATATCTATGGAATTTCAAGCTAAATTTTATTTATAAGTAATAACTGATACTAAATTGGTTCATACATTCAGGATTATATATTGTTTTATAAAATTTTCTAATGAATTTTTTAGAGCTAGATTACTAAAATTTGCAATATAATACAAGTAAATAAGTTTGCAAATAACATTTATGATAATGAAAAGTAAATTTTTTTTTCTCATTACTCTTACAGTTAATTATCTATAAATTTATTTTTTATATAATTTACTCTTAAAGGGAATACCTGATAATTCTAAGTGCGATAAAACAGATATATTTCAGATCTTTCCTACCCTTTAAAAAAAAAAAAAAAAAAAAGATTTAAGTCAGCATTATTAATTAAATGAATTACACAAATAGAAAAGTGTTAATTCAGGAAAAATAAGACATTTTCTTTTTAAAATTTAGTTAACATGGCAAGCTTTACATAATTAATAAAATATAACTTTTACAATCAACATACAAAATTATATTTGTGTGCTATACATTTTAATTTAAGAAATAATTAATCTATTATAAAATTTCAGAATATCAAATATCTATTCTTTAGTTTGATTAAGCTGATACATTTTCAAGAAAATAATTGAAGACAGAAAAAGTAGACTGTAGTTGAAGAGAAAGATTATCTTACCTTTTTAGACACGAGAAGCTAATGCCACTTTCTGAAAAAAAGCACATGTTCAGACAAGTGCTTCGGGAGAAGGCATGCTAGTATCATATCTCAAAAACGCAAAATTTAAGTGCCTATCTTTATTAACCTAACTTCAAATATTTCTATTAAAGGAATTTTTATTGAGGACATAAGTACATAAATAACTAAAATGGGGAGAAAAAAACCCCACCCTACAATCTATTAAAAACTATAAACTTTTGCTCACATAAATTTAGATAAAAAATTTGAACTTGATTAGCTTATAATTTTACACAGATCCATCAAATGTAACATGTCAAAACACATATTATGTTTGAACTAAGTAGTTTTAATAGCAGAGTTTGGTCAATTATTTCTGGGGGAATTATAAGATTTTTAAGCTATTCAATGTTTTATTTAAAAATATGTCAATCATAATTTTGAATGCTTTCAATTTATAAATAACACTGATAAGTGAAATTAATTTTAAAACTAATAATTGATTTTAATTACAAAGCAATTTAAAAAATTTATAGATTAAGAATTAATTTATATACAGAGATAAAGCTGTTTTCATAAAGAATACACTAAAACATCTTTTTATTTTGTTCAAAGAATTTGCGAAGAAAATTATATTTGTGATACAATAGAAACTTAATATTTGAATTATGGTTAATGGCAGAACCCACACAGCATTGTCTATGGCATGATGGATACCAGCAAAATTAAAACCAAACTATTATAATATAGAGCAATAACAACAAAGTTCAAAAAAATATTGACTGCATTTTTTTTTTATTTGCATTTATCTAGTGAATGAAAAATGGATATTTTTTATGGCACAAGTATTAAAATTGACCAAATTGTGCCAAATGTTACATCTAGTAAAATACAGATGATTAAAATCAAAATAAATATCCGAAAACGAATACACACTAAAAAATGCAACAAGAAACAATGAAATAAGAAAGCATCTAGTAAACTACACCAATAGGATTTAAATTGTATAAAAATAAATTTACATAATATTTGATTTCTTAATCTGGCCCCTTGCTAAATCAGCAAAGAATTAATTTCCCCCGGCAATTCAAAACATTAAAAATTAATGAATGAAGGTATTTTGATTGTTTTTATTTTAAATTAGATAAAAATATTTACGTAACGAATTAAAAAAATTTGAAAAAGACAGCAGTTCAGAATATTGGATATAAGAATTTTAGTTTTACAATTCACAAATTTTTTTAGTAATTGTGACTTAATTTTTTTAAATTTCACAAATTCAGTAAATTGCACCAGAGGAACAAAACAAATTTTCCTGGAATAATAACTATCTATTCTTCTTAATGATGAATAATATAATCCTCCCTGCCCTACAATCATTAAAAGTAAAATTATGGGAAAATATATGCAAAGAAGGCAGAAAAAAAATATATAAAATATGAAATAAACAGAAAATATCATTTGTGGATATTCAAATTTCTTGATTTCCATTCAGAACTAAACAATATTTAAAAAAAGTTTACTGGTACGATAAATGCAAAAGAATGTTGCATAAATCATTATTATTAATTGCGAAGAAAAACTGACAGCATTTAATTTATACTATGTTACATTATTTCCGATATTCAATTTTTATATAAGTTTGTGTAAATATATAAAGGAAGAAAAAATTTTAGTACAAATATGTAATTGAAAGTGTTCAATGAAAATTTTTTTGATCAGTAAAAATTAATATATTATTAGTGTTAAAATTATGAAATAGATGAATTCATTTTTACATCTAATAGCATATTCTATACACGGACATTATGATTAACTTTCCAATGGAAAGAAATATTCTTTAAAAGAGTTTAAATGAATATTATCAAAACTAAATCAAAATATGTATATTCTTCAAATACTATTACATAAATATTAATGACTTAGAACCAAGTTTCAAGAGTGATATTGATAAATACAAGATATACTTTCTTAATCACAAAATGAAAATTAAAAATATATTTCCAAAATACCAAATCCTTTAGTTATCATGATTATAGTTAAATGGCAATGCTTGCCCAACAGTGAAACACAGAGCGAATTTACAAGAGTTAACTATTTATAATAATTTCTTTCTTTCAAAATACTCTAATGGGATTATTTATCTGAAGCTTACTTACAAAAATTAATTTAAATAGAGAAAACCTGGATGTATATAATCATTTTTAATATAATAATTATATAAATTATGTATTAATTTTGGGGAATGCTTCAATGTACATATAAAAAATCAATCATGAGAAAAATGTATATGAAACATATCTTACTTAAAATCAAAAATAACAAAAAACAGTGAGAAACCTGATTATATCAAATAGTAAAAATTAGAATTTGCATCTCATAGTGGGCCCCAAACTTACTTGACGATTGTCAGATTACACCAAGTTCCATTATACAAAATACAAACATTTTGGCAACATATTTTGATTGCTTGGTGACAAAATCTGGGTACCCCTATAAGATGCAAGTATCAAAAAATCTAAAATAATCAAATAAATGAAAGTTCACTTTAAAAAATATCAATAAACATATAAAAAAGAAAGATATTTTACAGAAGAAATTCTAATAATAAGAAAATTTTCAACTAATTTGTACTATATAGATAATAGTCATGTGTTAAAGTAAAACCTTTCTTTCAGTATAGGCATTTATTAAAAAAAAAAAATTAGATTAACGAAAAATATTTAAATTTCTGACTCTTCAAAATGGATTTCAAAATGAAAATGCTTATCAATTAAGATTGACAGAGTAATGTTCATTGATAAATAAAGAAAGAAAATCCAAACAAGGACTTTTTTATTTCATTGCAAAACATATTTATGAAATGGGTTAAGTAGCAAATGAATACAATTTCGCAATAAAAAAATTACAAATCAAAAGTGCAATTCAGTGGTTATACAAATTAAAAAAAGTATTGTTATATAACAGCATTGTGCATTCTATAGTATATTATGATAAAATGATTCGATGCAGTAAAACATAAAAACCTTATTCTTTTATGACAAAAATTACTTTTTGCAAATCAAACACCAAACTGATTACACACTGACACCCATAACCAAACACCATACTGACAGAAAAACAAGGTAGTTTTAAAATAATTTTAAATGCAAAATTTATGACAAATTCCTGCAATGAAATTGAAATATTATCAAAAGTTTAAACTCAATGAAATTTTATTATCAATTAAAATAACATGGATCTTTTTCACACAAGAATTCTCTTAATCGCATAAATTATTTTTAAAAACAGAAATTACAAATGTTGAAGAATAAAAATTACTTTTCTGATATTACTAGCGAATTTGCACTAAAAATTAACTGGAAAATATAAAGGATGTAGATTCTCCTTTTTGTGCATTAAAAAAAAACATTTACACAGTTTGTTTCTGACTTAAGATTCAGCAATAAACAAGATAACACATTTAAATAAAAAATCTTTTTCCAATATTCTATATAGATATCGAAGAGACAGAAACGGAAGCAAATGTATATTACAATTCGAACTTTTGGACACCGCTTTATTTTCATATAACGTTTAGCATGGAATGAGAGAACAGTTTATTAATAATAGAGGCGTCAGCTTTGCTAATTTCTCCTGTAACATTTTAGCTTACATAGTTCATTTGTCCAACAAAGTTAAACTCAATTTTGTTTTGGTCGCAGTTTATAAGTGATATAATTAATTTAGATGCAAAAATCGATTATATATTTTTCATACAACGTATGTTGACAGAAGTGTTAAGATTTTAAAATAACTGAAATAACAAGGCATCGTAATCTTCAAAACTAACTCAAATGACCACATAATAATCACTGCAATGACATTTAGAAAAAGTAATTTAATTTCAAAATAAACGCATGAGTAGATATCACTTTGAATTGAAAAAAATAATAAGATAAATTTACCTTTCGTAAGTTTGGTATTTTGATTATCAGACTGCCCCTGTCCAGATTCTGAAGCATCATTCTGTTCTGGAGAATCTGTCGGATCTACAATTTCTTTTTTAATAGTTACCCCCTCTGCAACACCCGCCATAGCTTTATTAAAAAAAGGAAACAATTTTCCTTTTCTTTTTTATTTTGCTAAAAGTAGCGAAGCCAGAGTATCCGAAAAGAGTTGAAATGTCTACAGCCTGCATCAATCACAGTGTTGCCATAATCATAGCTTAGAATAGTTGGTAATTACTTTTCTACTCAAAAAAAATATTGGAAAGAAATACTATCGGAAATATTTAAAATACAGAAAATGCCATTTAAAATGAATGAAGCATTTCATAAAGTAGGCGAGAGAATTGTGGTGGTCTTGATGGGCTTCTTTTCAATTCCAGATGGCTCATACGACCAATATTGGATAGTTCGTAATCACTTCTGAAATAATATTGGGATCTCAATTTTTAACATGCAGTCTGGCAACATTTAGAGTTTCATTTTGTCTGCAAATAAGGGTAGAGTTAACCGGAGGACGTATTGGAGGATCAAGCTAGGTTCCAATTAGTGCCTGTAGACGGCGCCAGCAGTCTACGGCCATCTATAGGCGCTAACAAGAACTATCCCAATTGCAGGATTAGCTATAACAGGGGTTATAAGATTTGGCAAATAAGCACATTTGTGGCGAATTATACCAATCTTTTTCATTTCCTATTACGCGATTTTGTTTTTTATTTTATTCCGCCAAAACTTGGAATCGTCAAACTGATTCGTTTCTTTTACTCTTTCTGACACTTCACTCGTTTCTTTTACACTCTTTCAGAAATTCATCTGATAATTTTTTTATTTTAAATTGATTTTGATGTAAATAAATTCTTTATTATTATTAAAATGTATTTATTTATTAAGAATTTTTTAAGTCATTTGTTAAAAATTATTATTTATTAAATAACTTATTGAAAATATAAATGTATCTATTTATTATTTATTTTATTATTGTATAATTATTTTTCATTTGAAAGAAAACGTCTCCAACAGTCGATAATAATAGAAATATTTTCATGCGAAATTTGAATAAATAAATGCTTTTATGTTATTGCGATTCGAAATAACATTTGGCTGCAAGGACTCTCCATATAATATATATATAAATTTTTTACTAAATACAAATTTTTTTTTTAATAAAGGAGAACGTGCGCGTGTGTATGCAGAGAAGAATAAATTTGTAGGAAAGTGTAATGTTTGGTAGAGCAATTTTTTAATTTTTATTATTTAAAAACAGCGAAAAAATTTGAAGTTTTTCTGCAATAACTTTCGAAAATGTTTCCAAATTAAAAAAAGATTTTAATTCATCTTTAAAATAAAAGTATATTTAGACATATATCTTTTTAATTATAAAATCTTATAATATTCTTTATTTTAACAAATTTTTAAATTTTGATTTTCAGCAATATTGTAAATGAAAGACAAATCATTTTCATTTTTCAATCAAAGCTGAATGATTTTTCTTTGTTAAAAAATATGAGATAAAATTATTCATACTTTTAATATAATAAAATTTATAGGCTGGCATGCTATCAATAAATTGCATCTTTCGAGGCAGGTTGTTGGACTTAGAGCTTCCAAATTTGGCTGGCAATTAGCTATTTCTTAAATAGTAATATTAAGAAATCTTATTTCAAAAATTAAATTAAAATTTTAATAAAAAATTAACAAAATTCCAGCATTTTCTTTATAACTTCGAAATATATCATTGACCAAAAACATTTTAAATTTTAAAAAAATTAATTTTTCAGTTATCTTTTTTTTTTTTTTTTTAATTCCATTCAATATTTTTCTTCTTTGATCTTAGTATTTTTCAAAATACTTTTAAACGTATTTTTCAAAAATATTTTTCATTGGTTTAGTAAACTATACTTCTATATGAGCACATTGCAGTGATATTCAATACAATTTTATGCGCATATTATTGTCATTTTAATTTTTTAAAGATAATATAAAACTAAACAGCTAAAATCTACAATCTTGGCTTTCTATAATATTTTGGATGAAGATTCAAATCTACTTTATTATTTTCATTTTTATTATTTATTTTTTATTTATTTTATTTCATTTATTTTAGGTTAACATAAAATTAAAAATTAGATATAACTGGATTATCATCATTTTTTTTCCTAATAAAATACAGTTGATTTTTTTATTTGACCAGCTTTTTATGGCTTTTTTCTATCATTTAATAAAAAGCAATTTTAAAAATTAACTTTCTATTAGTTTTAATATATTTACTTCTTAGGTCAATCATTAAATAAGTCCTCTATCAACTGCAAGATAATTCTTTTCGAAGGTTATGTTAATTATTTATATATTATAGTTTGCTTAAAACAGTAATTCACATAAAAAACTAAGAATTAAAAAAGAATTAAACTAAAATTAAGTATTAAAAAAAATTCTCATAAACAGTATTTTTTATAATAATTTACAATTATATGTAACTTGTTATTTTTTGCAATTCATGCATTAATTTAACTAAAATTAAATTTATTGCAAATACTTTAATTGACATAATTAAAGTAATACTAAATGAATGATGGACAGACCAGCTGGTCACCGAAAGCAGCTGGTACATCCCTAATTATTTCGATTTCGTTTCCAAAGTATACATCTAGCAATAATCATCCTTATAATGTAAATGTGTTTTCAATGTGAAACAAAACCGTCTACTTATATCATTGGGGAACGCGGTGTTAATTTTTAAATAGTTAGCTAACATTAGAGCTCATATTTCTTCTTCGGCTCTAGCCATGTCATACATGGAATACCTGCTTAGTTATGCACCGACTCCTCTTAAAATCCAAAATTAATATTTATTGACTGATTCTCTATTTAGCATTTATGTTCAGCTGCCGGGTATGCGCTTATATTGTTATATTAATGTTGAATGTGTAGCATGGACCTTTAATTGTTCTATAAATTTCTACATATCTTTTCTAATCAACTACTATTCCTTGAATAATCTACATTTATTCTCTGAAAATGTAATGAACTTGTTTGTAGATTATTTGATGAAAATAAGCTGGAATGCATAAACCCCTTCAAACCCATAATGGGATTTATGATATTTGATTTTATCAAGTAAATTCTTCCAATCAGACTTCAAATCTTAAGAAATAAAAAATTCAATTAAATATTCATCAAAAACTATTGTTATGACTATTGTTATCAATAGAAGGATATTGGAAAACCTATCAGGAAAAATGATAGAAAAAAACCATGAAGGAGCCCGAAGTGGAGCAGTTCTCTTAGTTTTCGGAAAGGGGACATCCTACAATGGCAAATTTTCAGGCATTGTGTTTTAATTTTGTTCAGTTAAATCCTATTATTCCTTCCAGTGATTAATACATTAATCTTATCCGGTATCAATAACATCATGTAATTGATCTTGACCATTTGTTATCTGCTAGGAGAGAACAGATTAAGGAAATAAATGTCTTTGACGGTAGATCAAAAAGATCCTTATATTTTCTATAGACTACTTATATTCTCTTTTCAAGTTTATCACAGAAATTATACAAAAAATAAATATTAAGGTGATTCGAACCTTTAATTCGAAATATCGTAGTATAATAATATTTTAGGTTTCATTTTAATCTATCTTTATATTGTTCTTTTTCCTTAATTACAACAGCAATAAAGTAAATAAAAATGGTGTTTAATATCGACAATATCAAACACATTCTTGAGTATAAGACCAAGAATTAAGCAGGATCGGTCTTTAGTCGATTGCTTCCAATTGGGCGACGTTCATAAGGTCTCTTTCATATTTCCTGCATACAGGGTTAATTTTTCTTCCGCCTTGCCATGGACCTTAACAAACATAAAAGAATCCTAGTAGTCTTTTTACGAAGGGTATTGTATGTTCGTAACATAAAATTTACAGTTAGTTTGTCTATTTAGTAGGGGAAAAAGGGGGGGGGCACGAGAAGGGTATTGGGACCAGACATTTCCGTACGAGTCAAACGTCCAATAAATCATTCTTAGCTCATTGAAAAAAGGGGCTAGGGAGTGATTAGTCTTTGCTAAAAACGCATAAGCCTGGTGGCAAGAATGTTTAGTGAGAAAATGTATTGGTATTTTGACTAAATTTTGATATTTAAACATAAGGAAAAAGCTTCTGTCTGTTTGTACATGTGCTGACTTTACAAACCAGCCTTTTTGACATGTATCAATCAAATTTGGCAAATATTTAGTTTGGTGGGTAAAAATGTGCTTTTCAGAGTGATAAATTTTTTTTTTAATTAATTAAAAATTAAGCGAAATATTGGGTTTTATTCGGGATAACTTTTTAAAAGTTTACAGTAGAAAAATAGTTTTTATAGCATTATAAAATTAAAAAATATATATATATCCTTTTAATGATACCAAATTTGTTTATCATACAATTTTTCTTACAATATTTAATAAATTTTTTGAAATATATTTTAAACGTATTTTGCAACAATATATATTTCACTGTTGAAAAAAAAAGCTCAAAGCCGTTTTCAATGTTACTACTAATTTTGTATCAGCTTTTTTTTCCCTTTTTTTTTTTCTGTTTCAATTATTGTTACCAGTTTTTTGTCTATCGTTGTTTCTATCTTTTTTTAGAATTTACAATTTAGAAGAATTCGGAAAGTTAAAACTCTTTAGCAACGGAAATTATTAACTTCTAGTCCACTTAACATGCTATCTACTAATGGATCTGTGGCGAAACTTTTCATGAGCAGAAAATAAAAATTTCAAGGCATTTCTTCTTTAAAAAATAATTAGCATTTTATGCATTGGATTCTGGTTCATTATAAAAGTGATGTTTTCTATAAAATTTGAATAAAGGATTTTTTAAATAAAAGCCTTTTAACTAGGAAATGTGAATTTATGAAATTATTATTCTGCTCTGAATTTATTCAAAAACAAGATATTTGTTCTTAATTCGAATTCTCCTGTAATCCTGAAAGGTTATTTTTAAGAATTTTATTTTAACTTTTGCGAGCTCAAATGCTCACAAAAATAAGTTTTTTTTTTTTTTTTTGTTTAATTTTTAAAACTTTTTTCCATTATGGTAGATATGGATATTCTATCAACATTTTTATTTATTAATCACCATTTTAACAAGACACATTTATCCATATGTCATTAATGGGAACATTTGGAATAATATAGTTTTTTTCGTGAAATAATTTGCAGAAGGGGGGAAAAATCCCATTCCGATTTCTTTTTTGAATGAAAATATGATAGTTGAATGCTTTGTGAGGAAATTGAAAAATGCCTTTGGAAATAAAATAAAATTAAAAATAAAAATAAAACCATGAAAATTTTGAATTTCTGGCTTGTGATAAACAGATAAAACGCATTTCAAATTTATATATTCATTTACGGATTCTCTTGACAGTTTCAGTTTCTTTAGCATCTGTAGAAAGAAAGTTTTCCAACTTGAAATTAATTACGATCATTAAATCATTAATTATAAAACATACGATCATTAAATCATTAATTATAAAACTTACGATCATTAATTCAGCAAGGACGCTTAAATTGTTGGGCAGTTATATCGATTGGATCTGAAATCAGCCGGATTTCAGATTTATATAAAAAGTTCGCAAAAAGAAATAAAAACAAGAAAAATTGCTCCCTAATAATAAACGACAATAATGATCTATGAATTTTCAATTATTTTTTATGTAAGTCCTAAAAATTATTTATTTTTGACAATGTTCTTGCATTTCAATTTTCTTTTTGTACCAAATAAAGAATTTTCATAAATCTTTGTTAAGTCACTGAAATAAATAGTATGGTGACCTATTTACTTATTACAAATAGTATACAAATTTTTGTCCATTTGTTGGCTAGCTTATGTGCATTCATGAATTAAAAATTAAAGCATATGTTTTAAAGTATATATAAATTTACGAGTATGTTTGGTTTATTAATCAGTGTGAAAAACACGTTTTAATCATTTTCTATTTAGCGTTAATTTCTATTTGTGATTTCCATTCTATTGCTGAGTTATATCTATAGCAACATTTTATTTAATACTAGTCACCGAATAACTGGCTAGCCAACGTTAATGGCCGCTAAAATTTTCAATTAAATACTTTACGTAACTGGGTCTTAATAGCTTCTTAAGCAAATTATTAATAAGCTTCAAATTTTGATAGATAGTCTATAATAAATATTATATTAGAAGACTTCTATGATTCTATTCATTTTACTATGCATTTTTCTTATTTTCTGCCAACGCCACTAACCATTTGGATGCGTTTTGATATTTTTAGTCTTAACAATACAATCTAATTTCTAACCTAGAGCAAAACAAAAATTGGCATTTTTCTTCATATTAAAAATATTTTAAATGTAAATTTTTCAGGTTTTTTTTTTTTTTTTTTTTTTTTTTTTTTTTTGCAGAATTAGATAATTATATTGCTTACTTTCCTGAGATCAGCTTTGCCAGTCATAATTTTTTTAAAGGACAGAATAATAATTTGCACAATAAAACGAAAACTGAAATTTTTTTTGGCAAATTTAATAATAACTTTGGTGTCCATCAAGAATTCTTATGCTTTTGTATAATTATTCTTGATACGCTTAATATTTGCTCAGAATTCTTAAGATTTTTGCTGGAAAATGTGCCTAAAATATTTTTAGAAAATTGATTAAATATGAAAAAAATATTTATACTGCAAAAAATTACAATCATTGGAAATTTTTTTTTCTGAATATATAAAAATAACATTTATACTGTAATATTTTATCGAGGGGAAAAAACATCAAGAACTTGCTTAATTTTTAATTAATTAAAATTCTATATGAAATTTTAAAAAATTGCTCCGAAGTGCACATTTTATCCGTCCAACATAGTAAGTGCGTACTAAGTTTGATACCTATATGTCTTACGGTTTGATTAATAGAGCGTCAACACCCAGATATACAGACGCGCAAACACATATTCATCTTTATTATTAGTAGAGATCGCTCTACTAATAATACGCTTTATTATTAGTAGATAATGCATTTCATGTTTGTAAAGATGAAGTTTTGTTATGGAATTTTTATTCACCCTCTCAAGTGACACAGTTCAAAATTGCACTACACGTTTGTATTCTCTATGTATTATACTTAATTTTGCTAGAAATTAACTTGTCAATTTACTTAATTTTTAATTTCACATGAGTAGTGTCATCCGGTACTGAATATGAGAAAAAAAAAACAATTTATTTTTAAATTACATAATGCATATAATCTGCACTAATTATAAAGATAAATTTGTGTGTGTTTGTATTGGTACTGTACAGGGAAAATCGTTTGATCTATAACAACCAAATTTTGCACATATATTCAGTGCGGAAATTTGAAATTTCGGTGGGATTTTTTGAATTTTTAGTTAATTAAAATTTGTGAAATTTTGGTGTTTTTGCAATGATTTCTGAAAATATTATAGCAGAAAAACAATTTGTACAGCATCTTAAAATTCAAAACATTATCTTTTTAATGATGAAAAAATTTTTGCCATATAATTTTTTTTTATTTTTTAAAAGTTTTTAAGTTTATTTTACAACATTGTATTTTATTACTGAAGAGAAACTGAAACCATTTACATTGTTGCTCCTAATACCTCAAATTAGCCTTTTCCTACTGATATGACCAAGATATGAAGGTTTGGTTTATTTTCCCATGTTGAGTTGACTTCAATATGGGGCATGCTTTTAATAATTTTTCTATATATATTTTGTTATATTATATTAAAAAAAAAGTTCGCCCTTTTGTGACCAAAACTGAGTGAATTATGACAATTTGAATGTCACTGTTTTATAAAAACGCGGAACTCCATTGACTGCCTCGAAGATACAAAATCAGTGCCCTGAGTTTCCCCAAGATTGATCAATCTAAAATAATTACATTTTTGATTGTCCTAAAATAAGGATATTCAAGGCTTTATAACTCGGTCAGAATTGCCGCAAAGATGGAAACGTTAGATGGTCAAGATTATTTTACTGAATAGGATTCCTAGGTCTGAAAGATCGTATAAAATTTAGACTTCATAATCGTTTACAGAATTACTTTTTTAATTGAAATAAAATAAAATATTACGTCATTTAAATCTTTTAGAAAGCAAAATTAAAAATAAAATTTTATGACGAGGCCAAAGAAAATATTATTAAATTATGTTTTTATTTAATTCATAAAATATGTAAATATTCTGTAATACAAATTAGATATTAATTCTGAACTCATATATTTTTTAAAGACGTTTTTGGTTTTTAAAAAATGTATTTATTAAAGTTTTATCAATTACGGCTTCAATTTCAAGTTTTCATTTTACGGGAGCTCATAGAAAATTAGAGAAAGGCATCGAAGAACGATCAGAATAAGGAAAGGCTTCTATAATAGTATCGGTGATATGTTTATAAAAATTTGAAGCTTAAAAACATTTTGCTTGAAAATCTATTAAGAGAGAAAGTTACATAAAATATTTAATTGAAAAGCAAATGTTAATTCTAGGCAAACCAGCTAGTTGCCAAAGGGGAATAGTAACAATGATTTAAAAATTTTAAAAAAATCAATTAAAATTTTTTTAAATCTACTTTTAATTCACTAATTAGAATATCTTTTAAAAAGTGGTTTTTTTTTTTTTTACAAAAGTTATTTTATATAACTGGTAAAAATTGTCTAGAAATAAGTATTATAGAAAATAGTTTCAGATTGGGCCTCGCGTTTTCTAAGACCAACCCTGTAACAAAGGTACTAGAAAGTATTATTATAAAATATTCTTTAAAATATTTAATTAAAATATGAAAAGAAATTACACAGAAATAAAATTGATATCACTGAATAATTAATATTTTGAATTTTAAAATGGCATAAGAATGATTTCTATGCAACAATACGCTCCGAAGGAAGGAATGAGGTTTGTTTTCCGGCGTATGCTCCTGAACGGAAGGGTTAAAACGTCAATAAATTTTTGAAGAAAAAAACCTATTTGCAATTTTAAAAACTTTTCTTAGTGAACATTTATTATTCAAATTACGAACCAACTTTCGGTCGAACGGTCTAGCCTTCAGAAATCTTGAATATGTTTTTGCCTTATAAATGTTCTAACTTAATTCAGAGACAACATCCAATCTATAAATTTAATCATGTTAAAATTTTTGTAAATAATGCAACATCCTTTTCAGAAAAATTAGACATATCAACCGAATGAAAAATTGAGCCCAATAAAAAAAAATAATAAATAAAAATCGATATTTTAACTTGAATTTATTTTTGCAAACGATTGCCTTTATTTGAGAAGCTACTTTTAAGAGATTTCTTTCTTTGATGAATACAATACCAAACAAGAAAGGGGAAAATATAAAACTCATGTTATTAAAATTTTTTGGTTAAAAATCTTCATCATTAAGCAGATTAATAAAAATAATAAAAATTTTGCTATATGCTGCCTTCCAAATAGCTCTTCTCGGTCCTTTTTAATGAATATTAAATCAACAGAATAACGTTAGAGTAAGATGCTGATACCCGTTCGTAATTTCAGTCTTACTGAAGAATAATATAATTATTAATGTGTTTATCTATATGTTAACATGAGTTACAAGACAGACTGCCGCCCCAAAGCTTAACATTCAGCAAACGTGATTTAGAGGATAAAAATGTGTACTTTTAGGCAATTTATCAAAATTTACAACTATAATTTTAATTAATCTCTCTCTCTCTCTCTCTATATATATATATATATATTTATACATACTATATATTGAAATAAAACTCATTCGACATGGTTGTATAAAAAATGGTTTTGTCCATTATTGCTATCAAAACATTAACTATATTAAAATGCAGCTCAAAACAGCGAACTCAAAAACTGACTAAAATACATCGATAAAAAAGTATTAAATAAGAAATAAATCGTAATAATGATTCCAATATTCTTTATCAAGTGTTTGTAATATTTATATGCTACAAGAGAAAAATGGATTCAGTTTAATCACCTTTACTTAAAAATCATCCGTTCAAAATGGATATTCACAGACCAATGCGAATGTCAAATACTTTGTTATATCATTTGTGTAAACAAATAACTGTAGGTTTAATTATTCCTTAATTTGTCTTTTTTTAATTCAATAAAAATTTATTCATTTGCCTTCATAAAATGGAGGCATTTGTTTGAAGGAAATTAGATCATGAGTTCAATGAATTTTCCCATCTCCAGGCATGGGTTAAAGTGTAATTATCAAGTTTCTCGTGGGAAAAGTGTTGATTATCCCATAAAAAAGAATCATTATCCATCAATCACTCACATTATAAGAATGAGAAATATGCATTCCCTACAGCTTTTCTAACTGTTTACCAAGTTTTCTCTAAAAGGTAGTTAAATTCCGTTAATCCTACAACTTTAGCACATATGATACTAGATAAGAGCGCATCTGCTTACCACCACCACCCGGTGGTTTTGTTGCCGTAAGCAAATTGGGGTAGCTTTTCAAAAGCAGCAGAGATAGATAAGTAGATGGAAGTGGAAAAATCAATTACAGAACTGTCATAAGTATCTATTTTTCTTTCTTTATGCTCATAAAAGCATCGGTTACTGCGCTATCTAAGAAATACTTTTCTGGAAATAAGCTTTCTTTGAGAAACTACATTTAAGCAATTTTATTTTGATGATTAAAATGCTAAAGAAAAAAGAGAAAAATATCAAAATAATGTTTATTAAAATTAATTGATAAAAAAAAACCCTTCACTTTTAAATAGAATAGTAGATGAATAAAAATTTTACAAGATGCTGCATTCCGGTGGATATCAAATCAAAGAATAACATTAGGTCAATATACAGATATGCAATTGTAATTTCAATCTTACTGAAGAAATATATAGTTGTTCATATATTTATCTATACTTTAAAATGAACTATAAGACAGTCTGCCGACTCCAGAAACTGAAAATCTATCAAACATGCTTTAAAAGATGAAAGCGTGTGCTTTGATGCAATGCATCAAAATTTCCAGTTATAATTTTAACTAAACAAAATGTTGATGTTTTCCTCTTATAATTCCCAAATATATTATTGTACAAAAATGATACTAACACCATTTTCCAAACTTAATATCAAAATCCTTTTATTGATATCAATTTCATTATCATACAATTGTCTTTTTAATATAAATAAACTAAAAAATATTTTAGAATGTATTTCTACAATAATTTTTATTATTGTAATAAAATTCATTTCATTCCCAAGACTATCAAAATTTAACTAATCAAGTAAAGATGAATTTGTTCTTTTGTCATTAATTTAAACTTGTTTTTTCTGTCACTCAACATTACGCGTTTGTTTGTATGCAATATAGTGATTATATAAAAAAAAAGTATGACATCAATAATATTATTTGATAACAATAATCTTTGAAAAAAAATGGAATATTATGTTTGCAGTAGTAGCTGAAAAATCTACAAACGAGGTAAACAATTCCTTATGACATCTTGAAACAACACAATTTCTCGTACCCTTCAAGATATTTTATTTGTTTAATAAAAATGCTGAGCTAAATTAACACAGCCATATTCGAAATTTTGTTAAAATACCATTTTATCATTCAGATTTAGTATTTAAAACTTCAAAAAATACATTTGGAAATCATGAAATTTTCTTCTGAAGCATTAACCAAGGTTTCTTTTATTCGCAAAATAATTATTTTTCTTCAAAAGTAAAATTTTCTTTTAGTGCGAGTTGATTAGTGATGGCATTCAGGTATCTAATTTTAAGGATAAATATCCACAATGGTTATTTATTTTTCAATTAATTTTATTCATATAAAAAAAAACTGTATGATCTTATATGCTAATGTTATAAAGAGGCAGAAAAAGTATAAAGATAAAAGAGAGAAAGGGAGGGAAGCATATAATTTTTTTTATTTCATAAAATTTTAAAAAAATTAATAAAAAAAACAAAGAATAAAAATCATACATTTAACATACTTAATTTAAATTCTTTTTAGTTACAATGAATAATAATGAGGTAGACGATTTTTTAAAAAATAATTTTAACTAAATAAAAAAGAAAGATTTTTAATTTTTTTTATTTAAAATGATATTGGAAACAAAAGTGAGAGATACTGTTTACAGTTTTTTTCCTTCCAATTTTCAGGCTGTGGTTTAAGCATTAATAAGAATCATGTTTTAGAGGTAGAATTTGCATTTTGAGAGGAGTTGCATAGATTATCAGCTTTGATACAATATCTTGAGAATATATTATATCATATATTCCAATTGTAAATGATTGTGCTTTCTCTTTGTTCATTAAGTTTTTTTTTTTTCCTGTCTTCTCTTTAGAAGTTCCCAATTATATGATACATATCCAAGTTCAACTACTCTTTCATATGCTAAAAGATTTCTTTTTTCTTCTTTTGTGAATACAATGGCCCAGGAAGTTCTTTCAGTTGCATTTAATATGTACAAAACTACTTTGATTTTTAAAATACTGGTTTCATACAAACTCCTTCATCAAAACAATGATCAGAACATATTTTGTGATCCTTCTGATATTATTCATTCTCTGTCCATCCTTTTTTCTGTAATGAATAAAATCTGTCTTCAGTTGATTGCCATCTATTTTCTTTTATTGATCCAATTGATATATGTAAGTTAAACCACTCAGACAGTTTTAACCTACTTGTGTCAGTAGTTTAAAATTTTTACTGAAGGTGAATTGAATCAATATTAAATTATTTTTGGAAATTAGCCTTTCTTTACGTTTTTGTAATGGGGACAATGGAAGTTGATTTAAAGTCTCCAAGTGACTAAAGTCATATTCTCCAAGTTATTAAATTCCTATTGAACAAATGAATTTGCAGATAATTTGATTCAGAGATTATGATTATTTTTAATATTGATTCTAAATTGTAAATTATTTTTTTTCAATTTAACATAAACAGTGTTAAAATTCATTATTCCATTGTAATTATTCATTACTTTAAAACAAAAAAAATTATTTTCCCAAAACATTTTTTTTCTCTATCCTCATAGAAATTGTCTTTTTTAATAATTTAGTCAAAACCTTAATTCTAAAAGAGAAAGTAGGTATATAAACTATATAAGTTTTAAGGATTTTCATCATCCTTTATAATTTTTTTTACACAATATCTCAGAACTATTCATCACTTGGTATTTATCGACTCATTTGAATCAGTTAAAACAATATTAGTATAGCATTTTTTAAGGTGGTGTAAATGTTTATTTTGTTAATGGTTTGGTTAACTAATATACATTTGTATATTACAATAATGAATGCTTGTGAAGCAAATAATTTTTATTTCATGAATTATTATTGAAAATCAAAATGAGAAGAAATTAAGCTTCAAAAACTAAGAAAAAGTAAAATTTCTTGAGAAAATGTAAGTGTTGAATAAAATATGACTTAAATATTATGCAAAAATTAACAAATGACATTTTACAATTTAATTGAAAATTCTATTGACTAATTTAGAATACACTAATATTTTTATATTAAATTAAAAATAATTTTTATTTTTTGAAATTAAAATTTACATTCCAAATTTTCTTTAAAAGTTTTAACTTCTGTGCATTATTATAAAAGTAGAAAATTCAACATTTAGAACAAATTTATACACGATATTAGAATTTTTAATACAAATTTTCTTTTAAAATATTATTACACCAATCGTATAATTAGAAATAATTGATTCTATTACCTTTTCAAATTTAGTTTGGGTACTTTCAATCAAAATTCTGATTTTTAGCATTAAAAGAATTAAATTGCTGTATGCATAAATAAATGGATTAAGCATTTATGAAAAAATTTAATAAATTAGAATAAGAAGTATATGTATTGAAAAAGTACTTTTTAAAATCATGTAATATTAATCAGCTTATGCATATAATTTTTAATTCAATATAAATCTTATTTTAACAAAACAAAAATGAGTTTTTATTAAATAGAAAATATTGAATATTTTGATGATTCCTTTGTGGATTTTTGGTTATCATACTTTCTTAGCAGAGAATAAGCCATATTTTATCAAAAACTTAGCTAAAATTTTATATATATATATATCTTTACAATGCATATTTTTACAAGTATGAATTATTCAATTAGAAAACAAATTTTATAGAGTTCATCATGCACATTATCAACATTAAAAAAAAAAAAAAAAAAAGAATGGACAAAACTGCAAGAGATTACAGATTTTTATTATTGCAATTTTTAGACCACAAAATATAAATGCTTTATTGCTACTATAAATACTAGCAAATAACAAAATCAAAGCATGCCTGCAGTTATAAAAAATGTTTTAAATGTTCTATAACACTAATTTATTACTTAATTAGGTAAATATATATATAATTTTTTTAAAGCATCATTTAAAAAAATTTTTAGCTAATTTTTAAAAAACATTTAGCTTTGTACAACAACAAACAAACAAAATATGGGCATTAAAATTAATAGTATAAAAAAACTAAAATACTTTCCAATGAATACAGTCAAAATTGCAAGAAATAAAATTAAAACTACATCGAATTTGTATTCCGAATAAAGCATCATTTTTAGCTTCCATTAAGAATTTAAATGAAATTTGTAAGTTCATTCCATTACTTTGTGAAAACTTTAAATTTCATTTAACAAACCAATAGAAGATAGAATTTAATTATGAGTTAACATATTAGTTTCTTGCCATTTAATTAATTATAAATAGAAGGCGCCTGTAGAAAATTCAGCTTTCCCAAGTTCCCAGCCACAGTCAACATTAATTTCTAGTCAAAAATTAGATTCATAAAACTTAATTATGAGCAAAAATAAATATATTATAACACGGTATTATTCTTTTATTAAAAAAGATCGTGCATAAATAAGGTCTGCCTTCATCATGGATCCAACCGACATTCGTCCACACTCCACCCTATACATTCCAAAAATGGGCTACATTCTTGGCGGGTAAATAAATTTTCAAATTTTGGCGAAAAAAGCTTTTCCGTAAGCAACCATACATCGAATCCCCCATTTCCATCACTACCGGAATGAAATCCGTCCTCCAGTGCTGCTTCCCCCACTTCTCCCCCCCTTTCAACTTCAAATGGGGGGTTCAAGCGTCCTCCGGTTAACGAGTCTCTGCAAATAAAACAAACGAGCATGTTTAAAATATGACCTACAGGGGAGGTGGGAAGTGATTACTTAACCATTGTTTACATGCATTTAGTCCTTTTATCTCTTTCTATGTGATGAGGAGATCGATTTTTTTTGAAATTGAAAGATATCTGAAGAAATATTCTTTACATTTTGTACATAAACATACTTCTAATGATACAATGTCGAATTTTGATGCATTAAAATTTGATAACCTGGCTTTACGAAAATTACCGATAGATCCAATTGATAGAAATTATGTTAGAACAGTCAATGGTGCATGTTTTTCTAAAGTAAATCCAACACCAGTAAAAAACCCAAAACTAGTTGCATATTCATCTTCGGCTTTATCTCTTTTGGATATAACTGCGAATGAATCAGAACTCGAAGAATTAGTAGAATACTTTTCAGGGAATAAAATTCTACCTGGATCTGAACCTGCTGCTCATTGTTATTGCGGACACCAGTTTGGATACTTTGCTGGTCAATTGGGTGATGGTGCAGCAATGTGCGTTAATTCTGTAATTTTTTGGTCGATTCTTATATATTTTAAAAATAATAAATTTTATATAACTATTTCTTTATAATAGTTTTATTGATTTTTCTATTCTGTAATTTTTTATATTCCTTCCATTTGTTTCTTTGTGAGAAAAAGTTGCAATAATCAATAAAATTATCTTTAATTTTGTGCTAACGTTATTGCTCGTTAAATAAAAATGTTTTTTTATTTGAATTTCATTGATATCAGAAATATATTTCCAATAAGAAAACTGCATTAAAGTTAATAAAAAATACAATTTCAAAAAATTCTACTTGTGATGTGCATAACCCATGAGAAAATTTGTGCAGGATGAATGGCATCTAAATAATTGGTATTTGTATACACCATGCCACTAATTATTTGCTATAAAAAATCACCCAAAATTTCATGTCCTTTGCAATTACAGGATTAAATAATTGCCAAAGATACGTTAATCTGTGTTTGGCAATGGCATGTGGCTAAGCTAAAAGTTTGCAAATGGCTTGCAGTTAATGATGTTAAAAAATTAATATCTTTACACAATAAGAGAGTCATGCATTAATTCATCATGAGTTGCATCAATTATGACTCAGTGTTAATCCAACTCATATGCAACTACTGTAAATTAATTTATCTAATGATATGTAGTAAGTTACAACTATTGATTTTAGTGCTGGTTTATCAAATCAGAAGTAATCTGAACTACAAATTATTAAAGTTTTATCTTCCAATAAATGCAATTTTTATTTTCTCTGTTGGAAATTAGCTAAAAATCTCTACATTTTAATTTCTAAAAAAGGGTAAATTAATGTGGATCTAATCAACTTTATTATAGAATTGGTAATTAGTCTGAAAAACAACTACTTGTCTCACGAAACAATAATTTATAATAAAAGAAATAAATAGATATTTAAATAATGCATTTGAAACTGTTTTCTTTACATGAATTTTAAAATGAAATAATTTTTAAAAATGAAGTTAGAAGAAACATTTTATGATGATAGATAAAGGAAAACATCATTGTTATGGATACTTTGTCAAGTTTTATAATCCTTGATTCAGATGTATAAACCAATGATTCTCTCTGTTTGATTATTTAGATATTTTTCTCTATTTGTTCATTGAATGCACTAAATGATTTTTTAACTATTTTGAGATGGAGTTTAAACAGTTCTGTCTTTTGACTTAATTGAGATTTTGAAGAATATGTAGATTTCAAAGAAATTTTACTTTGAGACTGCATTTAATGAATACTTTCTATCTATAATTACATAACTCCATTGAAATCTTAATAAATAAATGTCAGGTATTCTGTAACACTTCAAGCCCACGGAACAAGCAATGACTCCTGATAATATATGAATACACACAGTAGTATTTATGAAAATTTATTTCTGGATGCCTTTTAATTTTATACTTTGAATTAAGTCATAAAAAGAAACAAACTGTTCTTATGTTCTATAATAACATGTTAATAGAATGGTTTTAAAATTGGAAATTTACTTTCTTAGAGTAGTTTTTTCACTATTCCTTGATTTTTTAATATCTTGGAATTTAAATAGTAGATTTTCAAATAAAAAGATGAGATAAATTGGGTGATATATTAGCAAAAAAAAAAAAGAAGAAAAGAAGTAAAATATATCAAAAGATATTAAAATAGATGAACGAATCAGGCTTTATTTACCCAAAGGTTGTAAAATAAATTAAAATTTGTTTAGTTATATGTACTTTTGTTTATCTTTTTTTTTTTTTTTTAATTCTACGTACCTTTAAGATTTTTAAATCTGATTATCTGGGCATGAAAAACATGAACATGGCAACCTGTTGAAAACAATATGCTCTTAAGATAGTTATGAAGATTAATTTTTATGGCACAACTCATTCATAAATCCTTGTTAATTGTTGCTTTGGTTCTAAAATAAAATAATACACAAATAGCTTTCAATTTGTTATTAATGATTATTTATGCTACTTAAATCAACAATTAAACCATATTTAATTGTTATTCATATATATTTAATATTATAAATCAATAATTAAAATATATTTAATATTTTTTATACTTAAATATATACATTGAAAATTGATCATGCAACTGATGAAGTTAATGTCTTTCATATTGTGAAATATCTGATTCATGAATTGAATTATAGAATTTTTGCTTTTCAAATTTACAATTCCGTATTAAAAAATAATTCAAATTTATAACTAGTATGGAAATTCCCTGAAATTATTTGGATGCATAAATGTTTCAAATCATAATTATTGTTTTCTGTTTTTTAATATTGGGATTGAAATAATAATTATTCAGAATAGGACTAAAAGTGGAATTAATTTTTAGTATGGAGTTACCTTATTTTAAGCATGATGATATCATTAGATAGATGTCATTATTCAAAATATATTCAGCATACATTTTAATTTTTGATAATTTTTCTTTAGATATCTTGGTGAAATAATTAATAAAAAGAATGAAAGATGGGAAATTCAATTAAAAGGTGCTGGTTTAACTCCATATTCTAGAACTGCTGATGGCAGGAAAGTACTGAGATCTAGTATTCGAGAATTTTTATGCAGTGAGGTAATAATTTGAAACTGTGACCTGTTATTTAAGAAAATATTAACTTGCTTTTCAGCATGTTAAAATATGTGATTATATTTCTTGTACCCTTTATATCTTATATTTATTGGATTTGCCTAATATTTAAAAATCATTTTTTAAATGATATGTGTTTGTAATGTGATGCTGCCATAGGATATAACAGGTTGTAAATCTGCCATGTACAACATGGTTGATTATTAATTTTTTAAATATTTTAAGAGTACTAAAACAAATGGATTGCATCATATTTTATTATCTATGCCACTAATAAAATTCTCTATTTAGTTTTAAGTTTTTGAAATTTCCTCTGACATATTTTAAAATAAGGCCTAGTTATCAATATTTATAATAGAGATTTGATCTCCGTTTTCATTTATTTTGATAGTAAATTGAACAATTACTATTTGATAAAATAATTTTTGATAAAATTTTAGCATTGGATTAGCATAGGCAGTCAACTTTTCCATCAGAGGAATAATTCTAACCTTTATATCATCCCATGTTCTTTGATTATTGAGCACCCTCTCTCCCAACACCATCCATTTGTGTTTATAAATTTTTATTAATAATATTGAGAACTTATATAAAGGTTAAGCAACTCAAATTAACTTTACAACATTAGTAGAATTTATTTTCTAGTTCTTATTTTGTTCTATGTTTTGTGTTTATTTTCTATATTCTAATATATGAAAAAAGGAGCATTAAAATGATTAACATTAACCTCTGATGGATGCTGACATTTATTCATGGCAATAATTCAGCATTTAGGTCAAAGGTAGTTTCAATATAATCCTTGAGTGTGTTTCCTGGATCTGAGTTTTATAAAATTAGATTCATATAAAGACAAATGCACAAGTCTGTGTCAAGTGTACTGCAATATTTGTTATTATACATTATAATAAAAATATTATAGCATTAATATGTTCTATCGATAATTTTTTTTGAAAAATGTTAAATAATTGTTTTAATTTTGAGTTCTTTTTTCCAATGCCACCAAGTAATTTTTCTTACAATTTGCATAACTTCTACTCTTAGTACAAATCTGGGGAAAAAATTCTGTGATATTTTTTTGTTTTATTTTAATCCTTTATGTTTATCATTTTTTGCTGTTATCAACATTACATTCTGCTGTGTCTCCCCAGGAGTATGTTTTACCTAAGGTTAGAAACTCCTGTTTGAGTGAGAGAGGTGCAAAAATAGATGTGTAAATAATTTTTAAGTTTTGGACCAGTTTTTATATAATTATTTTATCCTCATAGGCTGGTATGCTATAATTATTTTTTTTCAAACAGGCAATACTTTTGTGAGTTAAAAAACATTATTGTGTCCAGTTTTTATCTATTTTGTAATATACAAAGTTTTCAAATAAAATTTAAAATAAAATAATTTTTTCTTTATTTATTGGACATAATTTTGACAAAATTTAGGGTTTTTTTTTTTTTTTTTTTTATAACTAGCATAGAAATTTTTATTGTAGCATCTATTTATCATGCCCCACTTGTTTCATATACCATGAAAGTGTAGAGTATATATATATATATAGAAATTTTGGTTATCTTTATATATTTAGTGATTGTCAAAAAAATTTTTTTCTTTATTTTTGTCTATACCAATCATTTACTGAAAAAGTATTTTAAAATCTTCATTTTAATTCTTGTGGATATAATTGTTCTGATTATGTTAGAATGCTATATTCAGAACAAAATAGAAATTGATTAATTATTTTTGAGTTAATTTAACTGTTCTACTTTTGTACAAATTTATATTTTCCTCTTACACAAAAATTATATATATATATATTGTCTTACAGAATAATAATACTATTTTGATTTCTTTCTAAAATCAAACAAATTAATTTTCAGTGTGAAATTTTTTATCCTATTAGGCTATGCATTTCTTGGGCATACCAACAACTAGAGCTGGAACATGCATCACTTCGGATTCTAAAGTAATAAGGGACATATTTTATGATAACCATCCGAAAGAAGAATTTTGTACTATAGTTTTGCGCATTGCTCCTTCTTTTATTAGGTATTTATTTCATTTATTAAATTCATTTGAGTGCATATTTTCATTGTATTAAGATTACAATGATACTTTTACAACTTCAAATTCCTTGTACTTCATTATTATTCGTGATTTTTATTACTATTGTAGTTGATTATAATTTTCAAGTATATGTATATTGACTTGATAATGGATATATTAGAGGAGAACAGTGAAAATTTAACTCCATATGTCCATGTTAATTCCATACAAATAAATTAAAAATTAAGCCTTTTTCTTTTCTTTTTTCTTCCCCTCTTTGAATTTGATTGAACTTTATGCCTGTAGAATGAAATCTAAATGTAGTCAGATTTTCTGTTGATATTAATTAACTTTAATGGACTTATAGAATTATGGAAGGATGATTCTTATTTGTATTGTTGACACAGTGCTTCAGCACTTACTATAAAACGTAATGCAAAAATTTGCAAATTATTTTTACAGTATATTTCAAACAGTGTATTACATGCTTAAGATGTGGTGGGGGAAAAGAACTTAATCTCTGTTTCATATATATATATATATATATATCATTAATTTATTTGGATGTAAATCAACTTTTCCTTGCAAAAAATTAAGTTACAACAAAGAATTCACTATATGTCATACTAATATCTAATAATTTTTGAATGAACAGTTCACAAGATTAGGTGAACATCATGGAATATAATTGTTTAAAACTAACTTAGGTGTGCAGATTTTGTCTTGCACTTTATTAAAAAAGTGATATATACTAAAAAATATATATAAAAAATGTTTTCATGATGTTATATGTCTGAAATGTCTTCTGATATAAACATTTTCTTGATTGATTAGCCTTCTCAGTAGCTGTAAGTAAAGACCAGAGTCAGCATTGTTAGTTTTGTTGAATAAAATTTGGACAATTGTATATGGATCTTTTAAAATCTTGTTTTTCAAAGTTTCTGAAAGTGTGTATTAAGTTGGAAAAAAGGAAATAGGCAGTGTTAGAAAGGGAAGTGTTAGAAACATTAAGTTAAAGAAAAATATATGTTTTATTTCCATTATTGCTTATTGTGGATTTTTTTTGAATTTTGAAGAATATCCAAGAATGTGTACAACTGAAAAGTTTTAAATATATATGATATTGAAATCCACACCCATATTTTTACTACTGAGAACATTGTATATTAGTTTACAATACACATATTTTTTTAATTCCGAAGATTTAACTGTAGATTGCCAATGCTTCGTATGGCGTCACCCAGTATACAATAAAAGTGACATGTTATATGCAGGGCCGCCGCGTGGGGGTGGCAAAATTGTTCACTGCACAAGGGCGACTGGGCCAGGGGGGGTGCCAAAATTTATATTACTTATAGTTTTTTAATTTAATGTTACTTAAAAAAAAGTTGTTAGTTATACACTTGCAATTTTGCGCGTTTTATGTTTTCTAGACAATAAAAGGATATTTTATTTTTCTTTTGTTTCCGTTTGTGTAAAACAAAATTTGATTGCCGATACGAACAATAAAAACACGTTCCTTGTGGAGTTCGCGCAACCACACGGAACGTGTTAAAAATCTAAGAATTTTTAACATGTAACAACAGGAATTGGGAATGTTTTGTATCGGCATATATTTATTCTTTATGTGCTGTGAAGCTGTTGCAGCTCAACATCGTTGTTTAGTTAGCTTTTTTTTTTTTTTGGAAAGATGGTGGCGGCGCCATTGTGCATGTGTGCCCTTGAATTAACAGGGAAAAGCCTTATTTCTAATCATATACGTAGTCGCTGCTTATACAGTGTGTACACTTTGCGAATAGCTTCACAAGCAAAGTACTGTGATTAATTGTTCTCAAATCCTTCTTTGTTTATAATTGCTCCGAAAAACATGATTATTATTTAAAGATAAGTGAACAATCTAAATATATCATTAGTATTATTTTCATAGCAGTAAAGATTCATAAAAAGAAACAACTCATTAAGAAAAACTTTTATCTTTCAAATTAACAAAATAATTCAAAGAGCAACTTTTTATTTATCTCTATAAAACCCAGATAAATCTTACCCTTAATTGGGCAGAATTTGATTTATCTATTTCTGATATACAATTACAATTTCCAAATAATCGAAAAAAATACTAAAAAAAATTACTAATGATTATAGCTCTTTTTCATTAAAAGTTTAGAATTATTATGTACCTGAGATGTTTTCAACATTTCAATTACTTATAACAAATGCTTTTTAATAATTTGTATTAATATTGGTTTAATTTACTTAACTATTTTGAATCAGCAGAAAGAAGAAACAATTTCATACTAAATTCTCAGAAATAAATTTTCCGAAAAAAAAAAATCTAAATTTTCAGTCAAATTAGTTTCTTTATCTGAATCTTTATTTAGTAGCAAATGACATAAATGGGGTTTCGACTTTCCAATAATATATTGAGAGAAAATCATACGAGGCATTTTGTAAATGGAATGAAAATTAAATTTTTTTTTATTTAGTGCAATAAATATTTTTTTAGAAACATGTTCTCAAAAAAAGAAGTCTGGAACACAAAATAGAAAAAGGAAATTGCAACGGAAGAAAGCTGATCAGAAACTGACGGGATCTCTAAATAAATATCTCAGACGCACAATAAAATTAGACGGATGAGCAATTGAACCAGGACCATCAACATCTGATTTGGAATTTCATAATGAAAATTTATCTCAAAATGTAAACTCATCAGAATATGATCAAGAAGAAACCACGATTGTACCAATAGAAAACTTAGATGTTGATGTAGAAAATTCGCCTGGTAATAACATAATATCTCAAAACGAAGATTTTTGACTTTGAATTAAACGATCCAGCTACCTGACCTGATACAATTTCCATAAAAATTGGAGATTATTTAATTAAAAATGGCCCTCTCCGCTTGATAATCAAACATTTTCAGAGAGATAATTCTGGCAGAAAGTTTTCAGAATCGTTCTATTATAGAATATTACTGAATGGAGAAAAAGTATTTAGAAATTATTTAGTATATTCAAATTCCCAAAACGCAGTTTTTTGCTTCCCATGTAAACAATTCAGTGAGAAACATTCACAGCTTATTAAGGATGGATGTAATGATTGGGCACATTTAACACACATTTTCAAAACACATGAAAGCAGTGCACCTCACCTTAAACATAGTTCAAAATGCAGTGAACTGAAAATATCTTTGCTTAATTTATGTACCATGGATGCAGCTCAACAAAGAATTTATTATGCAGAAAAGATTTACTGGCAATAGGTTATTGAATGGCTTATTTATTTAATTCAATATTTAGACCGGCAATGTTTTGCATTTAGAGCTTCTTCGAAAGAGTTGTATCATAGTGATAATGGAAATTTTTTGAAGTTGGTTGAAATTAGATCCAATAATCGCTGAACATCTCCACAAAATTCAAACATCTCAAAAGAAGAACACTGCTCGTTACTTAGGGGATCAAATTCAAAATGAAATTATAAGCATTATTTCAGAAGGAATTAAAAAGCATTTATTACATATGATTAAATCGTCACAATATTACTCACTAATTCTGGATACTACATCTGATGTCAGTCATACCGAACAGTTCACTGTTGTAATTCGATAACCAATAAAGCTCAAACTGAAAAACATTTTTTAGGATTTCAATCTGTCGACGACACTACTGGACAGGGTCTGTTTGAATTCAGAAATGGACATTTAAAATTGTTACAACTAAATTTATCAGATTCATGAGGCCAATCTTACGATAATGGTGGTAATATGAGAGGAAAGCACAAAGGATTGCAAAAATATATATATATATTGAAAATAATTCGAGGACACTCTATATCCCCTGCTCTGTCCTTTCTCTAAATTTAGTTGTAAATGATGAAGCTAAAATTTCCTTCGAAATAGTTAATTTCTTTGAAAGTAATGCAGGAGCTTTACAACTACTTTTCTTCATCCGTTAAACGTTGGTCTATTTTGCAACAATATGTTGAAAATCTAACTTTAAAGCCACTCTCCAACAGCAGACGGGAAAATAGAATTCAAGCTTTAAGACTGTTGAAAAACGATTTGAAGGGAATTTTGAGAGCGTTAATAAATATTCAAGAATATCAAACAAGAGACATGGAATCAAGAACTCAAGCAAAAAATTTGATTCAGAAGGTTTCCTCATTTAAATTCATTTGTTCCATCAACATCTGGCACGATATTTTAAATTTAGTAAATGTGGTAAATAAAATAATGCAAAATTCTAAATGTGATTTACAAATCGTGACTGACAATTTACAAAATCTTATATCAGAACTAAATAATCGTAGATCAGACGAAGCGTATGAACATGTAATTGCCAATGCAAGTATCGTTGCTGATGATTTGGAGGTGGATACTGATTTTCCACTAAGTCGAAACAGGTTTAAAAAGAAACTATTTCAAGATAAACAAACCGAAGAACCAATCAACAATCCATGACAAAAATGTAAAGTTGAATTTTACAATATAATATTAGACACTGCTATTTCTTCAATTACTGAAAGATTCAGTCAATGAAAAAAGAACAGTACAATTACTTCAAGGTAGTACACTATATACCTAATTTAAAAAACTGGAGTGATAATGAAATTTTAAAATATTGTAAAGAATTAGAACAAAAATTAACGGATACTAAAAATGTTAATGAAAAGGACATTGATGGATTAAATTTGTTCGAAGAAATAAAATCTCTTCGATGTTTTAAATTATATTTATGAAAACAATCTTACCGATACATTTCTAAATGTTGCAATAGCTTTACGGATTTCTTTAACCCTCCCAGTTTCGGTGGCTACTGCAGAACAAAGTTTTTCAAAACTTAAAATTATAAAAAAGAAACTACATGCGATCTACCATGGTGCAGGAGAGATTATCGGACTTGTCAATTATATCCATAGAGAGCGAAATTTTGGATAAATTAAATATAAAGGAATTGATACGAGCGTTTGTAGCTGCTAAAGCTAGTAAAATCAATATTTGAATATATTTTCTAATTTTTATATTTTACTTAAAAAATGTTTTATCATCGTTTTTGTTTTTAAAATTTATAAAATAATAATAAAAAAAACAATAAGACATATGTGTTTTAATATTATAATTTTAAAGCTTTTCAGTTTGAAAGTCAAATTTTGAATACTTTAAAAGAGTATTTCACATATAATTTGTCACACTTTATAAGAGTGTAACAGAACCCCATAAAGGGGCGCCAAATTTCAATTTGAACAAGAGCGCCTAATACCCACGCGGCGACCCTGGTTATATATATTGTAGTTTCTCTAATCTGAAAAATTTGAATAAAAAAAATTGCTTATTCTAAATCTCAAAATTAATTTTTTTATTATAAAAAATATAGTGTTAGTTTCTTATTAAGTGAAAGCATTTAAATTATCACTAGATCTATCTCTTTAAAAAATGATTGTTTTATTGTATAGTTAATGTTGTAATTATGGATATCATTATTGAAATTATGCTTTTATTCAAATTGATTGATCTAAAACACATTAAAATTTATTATTAAGATCTTTTCTACATTTCAGATTTGGTTCGTTTGAAATTTTCAAAACTGTGGATCCAATTACAGGAAAAGTTGGTCCAAGTGTAGGAAGATATGAAATTTTATATTCTCTGCTTGATTATGTTATTGAAACATTTTATCCTGGGGTTTGTTTATTCAATTGCATATTTGTTTTTAACAACAACAATAAAAAAATACCATTAGATTCTTAAAAAAAATCATTTATTTTAAGTATTATATTTTATAGATCCATCAAAATTCAAGTGATGCAATACAAAAATATTCTGATTTTTTCAAAGAAGTTGTCCTTCGTACTGCTCGACTTGTTGCATTGTGGCAATCCGTTGGATTTTGCCATGGGTATGATATTATAGTTGTTTAATTTTTAATTAAAATTTTGCTGAATTATTTACAGAATATTTAATTGTGATTTCAATTGCATATGTTCAATATATGTTTTGGATATAAAAAGTGTTCTACAAAATCATTTATTAATAACATCTTTTAATAAAATTATGATTATTTTATTCTGTAAATATGTTATGAATCAACTGTCCATTTATTTATTTAACCTGTTACCAAATTTAACCTTTTATCAAATTAATATAGTGTGTGTGTCTTTAAACAAAAGATGTTATTTATTCTCAAATAATGCTTAAAAAAAAACTTCTTTTCATGGGAAATTTGATGAAGTTTTTTAGTTAAGAGATTAATGTCTCATATACTGGCATATATGCATTTACCCATGTGCAAACACATTCATGCATGATCTAAATTCATTATTATTGATATTACATATAATTTTATCTTAAGAAAAATAGTTGAATATGGAAATGTTCAAAAAATATTTTTAAAATTTTTGTTTATTTTAGTTTTAAAAAAACCTTTTTTATATTATGTCATAAATTGAATATTTTATAGGTTATAATTAGCTATGCAGTCATTCCCCAAGCTATATAAATAAGGCAACCTATAAATTTTTATGTAAATTTCCTTTTATGTTATTCAAATTTGTTGATGTAAATCAAACAAATCAACTATCTATAAAATCATGGTAAGAATATCTGTAGGATATTAAATTAATTCTATTGAATATTTCAAATAATATGGGTAAATCCAGTTGTCTGATGAAAAATTAAATATGTTGACGCATTAACATTACATTAATGTTAACTCTTTAATGCTTTTCATATTAGGTTTTCTTTTTTGTACTATATTTCTTATTTACTTTCTTAGAGTAATTAGTTCGCAAAATCTTTTTTAAAAAATAATCCTTTAATTCAGAACAGGGCTTTGGATTTTAAATGTAGTATTTGAATCAGAAAAAGGTTTTTGAGTACTTGCCTTTTGTAACTCTCAGCATTTGTAAATTGTTTTAAATATCTGTAAATTTATAGTAAATATTGAATAATTTATATAAGTATGTATTTAATATAAGTATTATGTAACTTGGAGATGACTGTAAACTAATTTATTGTAATTAATAATGTTATAAAATAGTATTTAAAACATATAAAATAGTATTTGAATTTATTTTAAAAAATGTTCCAATTTTCTTTTAGAGTGTTGAATACCGATAATATGAGTATTCTTGGTTTGACAATTGATTATGGTCCTTTTGGATTCTTAGACATGTATGATCCTAATCATATCTGTAATGCTTCTGGTAAGATTTATATGTATTGTCATTGAAAGATTATCTAAAAGTTATCTATTTTCTTACATACGTTGTTCTCATTTAACAATTTGCACAGTACAACACAGTATGAATAAATAGTATTGTTTTAAAACTATTTTGAAAGGGATTTATTGTTCATTATTCATCATTATAGTTCTTTTTTTTTATTGCATTTAGTACTTATTTGGTGAAAAATACAGTATTTCTTACAATGAAATTTTTATGCTTTTTATAAATGAAGTTCATATGGTTTAATTGACTATCACAAAATTTCATTTGAAGCCTTCAATTTATTCATTAATGGTAGGCTCTAGTTGTAGTATGTGCAAAATTTTAATTATGCCTTGTGTACAGAAAAATAAGAGTCTGTTTAATATTAGCACCTCCATGGAATTCCAAAATGTCTATAAAAACAAACACTTTTTAAGTAATGAATTTTTAAATCAAAAGTTTGTTGTATTTAAAATATTATAGTGTGTACAAAGTTTTTTTTTTATCATTTGCCATTTTATTTTTAATAAATAAATTAATGAATTCTTTTGAAACCAATAAAAAATGTTGCCAAAAATATTTAAATCAGAAATATAAGAAAAATAGACATAGAATATTTCAAATTGGTACCATTGGATACATTTGGAGTATTTATAAATTTTCACATTTCAAAATCGTATTTCTATTGAATTATTCATGCTATTTTCAAAAATTAATGAAAATTAAAATTGCACATTAAGGAAACTAAGCATAATTGGAAAATTAAAATTTTGAATTGAAATGGCATTTAAATACAAAATAGTATAAAATATTCCTTGTAGGATTAATTACTTTGAAGTTACTACAGGAAAGCAGCAAATTTTTGATTAATTTCTTAGTAATTGAGTGTTTAATTAAATTTTGCACTTTGAAAAGTTGACAGCATGTAGATAGTACAAAGTATGAAAGCAAAACTTAAAACTAACTGAGTGGTGATATATTTATACATGCATAAAGTAATTTGACAGGAATAGGCAGAAGCATTTAAAAAATAGGCAAATAAAAAAATTATTATCTGCTGCTTCTAAAACAATTGTTATTCCCATTCAGTAGAAAGAATAAAGGAATAAGAATCTTTTTAAATTCACAGAGAATTGCCTCATTTAAATTTTATAAAGTAGAATATGAGCCATCCAATATTTACTATTCAAAATTATTCAGATTGTATTTTTGTAATGTATATTTTATGATGATTTTTAAATTTAAAAATAAGCACAAAACATGTCTAAATCATGTCCAAATCACTCAGTCAAAACAATTTATGTTCATTGGAGAAAAACACTGACAGAAAATTGTTTGTCTTATTTGCTTTTATGTAAAATGGAGCTGTAATGAGAAAGAGAGTGGAAGGGAGAAAAGCATTTTTGAATTTAAGATATCAATAGAATAAATTCTTTTTTTTTTTCAAATTTTAAAAATAAAAAAAAATTGCATAATTAAAATTTTGATGAAATAATGGAAATATGATTTCATTTCAACAGCAAAAAATATTGTTGTGTTCAATATTTTAAAAAAAATTATAAAAAATAGATGAAAGTAAGCAAAAAAAGTTTTTTTTTTAAAAATTGAAAAGGTAAATTTTAAATTCTAAGTTGGTGTAGTATTAATTTTCACGCAGTGATATTTTTGAGAGACATGTGGAGAACTGCCAGAGTTTTATTTCATTTTTAATATTTAAAAATTTTTTTTTAAAAGAACCATGATGCACAGTTCTTTTCTTCGAAATATATTAGTACCAAATTTGGTAATGCCAATGGTTTATTGAGTACCAACAAACAGGCATATATATATATATATATATATATATATATATATATATATATTAAAGATAGGAATAGGGTAATTAATTTGATAATAATTATTATTAAAATAAACTATTAATTTTTATTTTTTGTAATTGTGAGATTAACACTAAAAAGAATAGTTTAAATCTTCATTATATATTAGAAAAGGAAGTATAGGGGGAGATTAAGATAAATAACAAATTTCTGCTGATTGTTTTATCTGTTTAAACTGTGAGTAGCCATTTTAAGATTGAATTATTCTTTCTTTTCTTTTATTTAGGATTAGTTATAGATATACTTGACCTTGTTGTTGCTAACTGACACAAAATGTTTAGAGAATGAATTATTTATAGTAAAAAAAATTGAGAATTAAATTTTGTAAGGTAAAAAAAATATTTATAACAGTTCTTTGTTTCATTTTAAAAGATTGGCAATAATAATAATTTTTAACACTCACTGTTTTAGAATAATCAGTATTTCCAATCTTTCTAACTGACATAATTAAGTTATTGTGAAATTTAGTTCTTTTTATAGATACTGGGCTGTATGAATCTTTATTTATTTTTTTGAAATATAGTATCTTTTAAAATGTTTGTTATATTTATTATAGTTGTTTATTAGCAAAGAAATATTTGTTAATTTTAGATGATGGAGGTCGTTATTCATTTATTAAGCAACCTGAAATATGTCTATGGAATCTTCAGAAATTTGCAGAAGCAATTCAGCATGCTTTACCATTGGATGTGTCTGCCCCAATATTGGAACTTTATGAAGATGAATTTCAAAAAACCTATTTAACTAAAATGAGGTCCAAAGTAAGCATGCATTTTTTGTCGTTTGAATTCTGATTATGTTTCTACCACAATATTTATATCTCTGAATAGAAATTTTAAATTACAAATGATAAAATCTTTATTACAGATATTTTTAAATGGTTAAAAGTTTTTATGGTATGAAAACTGTTCTGAAACATTTCATAAAACAGCAACCATTGACCATCAATAAAATTTTAAATCATTATTTTATTATGATTATGCCAATATTATAAAGGCTAGAAATATCTTTTTTAAAAAATATTATTGTCTGAGTATGTATTCTCCGATTTAAGATAGTTTGTTATGAAATTATTATTTACAATTCAAAAATTAAAATATGACCATTTTTTTAGGTTGATTTTGTATGAATGTATTTTCTTTTGATGGGCATTATTGAGATGCAATTAAAAGGGTTTTGAAATTTTTGTAATATATATTTGATAGCTATAAATATGTATTTTACGACTAATATTGTTTCCTTTTCAATTTTCATATTTTTTTATAACGCATTAATTATTTTTTGTAATCGTATTTATTTATTAGTATTTGAAATGTAAATGAGAAGCTTGTTTAAAATATCCCTTGCTAAAAGCATCTCAAAATGGTGAAGAGAAACTTGTGGTATGGTAGTTTCTCTATTGTTTAAAGTAATGTGCTTTTTCCCTATTGTTTAAAGTAATGGTATGAAGTTAAGTTACTTGTACTCTGATGATACAGTATTGCTCCTATGGGAGAAGTTATACCAGGGCCATTAAGACTCAACCATTGTTCCCAAATCATTGTTGTCATAATGATTGTCATTTAATTTACATTCCATACTTCAGATTAGTTTACTCCAGATGTTGGAATAGTTACTTCGCAGTTGACAGAAATAATACAAGCTGCTGTTTACCAGACTACATGATTTGTTATATTTGCTATAAGAACCAAACTTTAGGCTTAGCATCACTAATATTGCCAGGCAGAATTATTGGCTGTCACAAACATTTTATAAATTTCTTTCTTGCTTAAAATGGTCTTTTGGAATTTGTTTCCATCTGTTTTAGTTATAAGGATTTCAGAGATAGCTATGTGTTGTAGATGTTTTCTGGAACAATAATAGTTTATTTTAAGGAATGATACTATATCGCTTCCAAGTTGAAAAAGTTTATTTCCATCTCTGTAATTTCATCGAAAAGCGTTCCAAATTTTATTGTAAAAAGTGATTTCATTTACATGTATTTAATTTTTAGGTACACAATAATGTGAATATCTATCAAAAATTGAGGTTTTTTTAGACATTCATATTGTTTTGTTACCCAACTACTTACATGTAAATGAGGCCATTTCTTAAAATTATCTTTCCAGAATATATTTATATTTGAATGTCATGTAAATGTCAAAAATAATGAAGTGAATTTTCTTTCTGAGATAAGGAAACTTCCTGTGGATTTTTGAGATATTTAAGTAGCATATTAGAAAGGAAATAAATTATCCCAATTTAATTCTATGAGTTTTTTTTTTATTTTCAAATTAAATTCTCCAAATAAATTATCCTTATAATAAGTTTTCCCATTTTTTTATATAAACATAACTAATATCATATAATAAGATGCTAAAATACATTTACTTATAATTAAAAACATTTCCTTTATTTTTACAGCTTGGTTTAATTGCAACTGCTGATCCTGAAGATGAGTGAGTATTTTGTTGTTGTTATAGAATATATTCTCCACTTCTTTGAGAATAAATTTTATTTTTCATAACAAGGTCATTAATTTTGTTGTTTTTAGTAATAATGTATTTATTTTAAAAAGACATTTTTATTTGATATGTATTATTTGTTGCTTGCATGTAAAGATTTTTTTATATTACTATTATTTGTGTATGTTTTGGCACTGTACAAGACAGAGCATTTGAACAAACTTAGTACAAATTTATGAAGATTTTCAACTCAAAAGTTTTGTTTTTTAAATTTGATTAAAATTTTAATTAATCAAAAAATATACATTTTTACACAGTTTTTTTTTTTTTTTTTTTGGAAATATTATTTTTTAAAAATAATTTTAGCAATGTTTTAAAATTGAAAAATTTATCTTTTTAATGAAACAACTTATTCTTCATGCAATTTTTTTCAGAATTTTAAACTTGAATATATTTATGCATATTTGCATAGCATTCAAAACCACATTTTATTATTGCAATGAAATTATAACTATTTCACTACTTCATTAAATATTTCATTAAGGGATTTTCTTTCATTGTTGAAAGCTGAAAAAAAAAATTTATTATCCCTGCAGCCTTATATTGCAATGTCACAAAAGACAGTGCAGTTAGACAATAGATTGCATTTTAAGAATATCTCATGAGAACTCCATTAGGTTAATTCATATATAAAATGCATATATCAAATTTAAAATTATTAAAATAATACAGTTGTAATATATATCACAGTTTGATGATTAAAAACATTTTTTAGGGAAATATAAACATCAAAATTACATGTAAGAAGTTTAGCAAAAGTTAAAAACAACCATTGTTGAATACAAACTAGTTAGGTGTCAAAATGGAGTTGTAATATCTAATGGTAATTAGTTTATCTTTTTAATTAGAATGTTTTAAATTGCTTTAATAGAAAGATTAATTACATTATTATCATTTATAACAGCAGAATATTTATGTTCATAAATGGGCTTTAATTAGACTTATTTCAAGTCTCTGTTATAACCTTGAATGGCTTTTTTTTGTCTTTAAAAAATTAAGATATTTCATGAAAGTCATTATGAAATGTTATTAGCATCTATTGCGATACTATGAATATTACTATCTGGACTGACCATTTCCATTAAAGGGTACTTGGGTGCAAAAATTCTTTGAGAGGGCTAAAATATTTTTTCAAAATAAAAAGATAAAAAAAAAACATTAAACACATTTGATAAAAAATGTACATATTAAATATGCTTATTTCATATTGGGTGACTTTTATAGATCAGGGTATTTAATTTTAAAGTGTTTCTGTTGTGTAGCATCACAATAAGAAAAGCTTTAACGATTTATTTCTTTTAAAGCTATCAAACATAAGGGTTAGTGAAAGATATATCAATTTCTTTTTCAAACTATTTAGCTTTAAACATTCTTTCCACCTATGTAATGGGTCAATAATTCAGCATAATAGTTTTCAAATATGTGAAGGAAGTGCCATAGAACTTTGCCACTCATCATAGAAATGAGTCATCAGGGTCAGTCAGATTGACCATGTGTGAAAGTTGTTAGGAGTTTTACGGTTGCATTTTTGTTGCATGCTCTCACTGTAATATTATTCCTTTACCAAACTGGAATTTGTACTATGGGCTCAGCAGTAAAATTTTTGAAGTACCACTAAATAAGGATGTGCTAAATAATTTTTAAAATGCAAAAAAATAAAATAAAAAATGAATGACCTTTTAATTTTAATTGCCATGGAACCTCCTCCGGTGTGGGATTAAAGTTCATTGTTTTTGCTGCATTTTCCAAATAATCAGCACAGATTATAATCATTTGATAATATCTGTTTTTGTGTTCATTAATTTTTGTTGGTTATTTTTATATTCCACTTTAAAACTTCTTGATGGCTATTTTGACATTGTAATTTTGAATCATAGTTAGATGGTTAGAACAACATATGAGCTGTCATCCCTGCTTCCTAAAACTTTTGTGTCACACCAGTAGGAAGACATTTTGAACTTAACAGATTTTATTGTGCTAAATCAATAAAACCACTGTATTGTGTCTTTTTAGTTTGAATTAGTTCAATACAACACTTAGAATTGATGCCATGATGATTATGTTATGATAGTGGATTGAAATTTTTAATTTTAATGTGTTATTTATATTGTAAGATTTTATTGTGAATGAGAAACTAAAATTCATTTTTTTTTCTCTACTCGTTAAAAATACTTCAGAATATATAAAATCCACACATTTTATTAATAATTCTTTATTTTGTATTACATTTAAATTCATTTCAGTAAATTTGTTATTGATTTCATTTATAAATTTAATTTAGCTGTGTTTGAAAACTTTTAATCTGAAGTGTTTGTTCTTGTGGTTTATTCAGGAAACTTATCCAGGAATTGTTTAATGGAATGGAAAATTCAGGTGCAGATTTTACAAACACCTTTCTAAGCCTCTTACTTGTTGACTCATCTGATGCTAACAGACTTTCAAACTCTTTTGATCTTGTCAAACAGAAAATTATTGAAAACTGTTATCCACTTGAAGTTCTGTTATCTACATGCCAACCTAATTTAAATCCAGCGTACGTATATAAATTTACTCATTTTTTTGTCCTTCTGAACTGCTTATGTATTGAGTTTAGTTTTCTTGAGTTTTTAGTTTAATAATTTCCAATTCAGAGATACAATATGTGTATTGTTATTGCATGAGAAATGCAAAAATGATAAAAGTTGAAACACTGGAATTAAGATTTTTATTTGCTAGTGCAAAATATTTTTCTTATATATATAAAGGTATTTCATTATAAATAAAATTTGTGTAATTTAAACAGAAAAATTAATATTAATTTTTTGGGGGAGATTAACTTTTTTTTTGTCATTTTCTGATTTAAAATTAATAAAATATTTAGTTGGTAAAAGAACATTCATTTTGTTTTCAAACAAACATTTACAATATAATACTTTTTATGCATTAGGGCATTGTGAGTTCTTTTTAGCAAATACATAAACCATATTTTTTTATAATAATTTTTTTATATTTAATGAATGTTCCTTTGCAAGTTAAATCATTAGCTATTTTTCAGATTTTAAATGGATTTTATGCTTAAAAAATATACAATTTTTTTTCACAATTTAATAATGGTTTTTTAATGTTTTCTTTAGAACCCAGGTGTTGTTTTATTAATATATGTACATGAACATTGAAGTAAATGGTATTACAAATTAGCAGTATTTGGTTGAATGTAATTGATGGGTGTAACATAACAAATTCTTGATTATTACATTTTCTTAAAGGCTGAGCAATATTCAGCTTAGGATTGTTATGCTGTTAGAACAAATATGTCTTATCATTTTGCATACTTCAGATGCTTTTGCTGTTATGCATAGTTCAGTTTCACTATAGCATCAAATCATAATAATTGTGCATGATTGTAGAAGCTTACAGCTCAACTGTGTTTCCACAATTACTCTGTTATGGGATTACTAAATCTGATTTGTCTGTGCTTGATTTGAGAGCCAATTTTCCTATCATTAAATGTCCATAACGAATCTCATTTTTACTTTTCTCAATTCTGTGTAAAACTATTTGAAGAAAAGTGTTATTATGGAAATTCCTACAAGTATAGAGAAAAATAAATGAACACAAGTTCTAATTTTAAATAAAATATAAAATGTATTAGTTATATTTCAACCTACCATAATTATGTTATACTTTAAGGTCTGCTTGCTGTACATTTTATAAATGATATGATTATTGTAAATTATATTTTAGAAATAGCACTCAAGCTATCTCTTAGCAAATGAAAAAAATATCTCAAATGCTTAATAATTTCAAATGCAATAATTATATGCAATAAATAAATAAATTGCAGATATGTCTTAAGCAATACATTTGCCTCTCTGTAGCAACTGTCTCCTAATACTACACCAATGGAGTGATAGCATTTCGTTTCATTTTTTTCTCCTATCCATTTTAAGGTTGTTATCCACAATAACTCTGCACCATCTTTATTCTTAGCCCTGCATTGATTGCTTTGCCAGCTTCTCTCTTCCTACTTGTATTTGTTGAGAGCCATATCTAAATGGCTCAATGGATTTCTCTTTCCATCATACCTAATTGCCTTTTGAACTATTTGCACATACATAAGTGAAAATTAGCATAGTTTGAATATCCTACTTGCCATGCCATTTCTGACTTTTTTTTTTCATTGTTATTAGATTTTGGAGTACCATCACTGCATTAATTTAGGATGGTTACCACTTCAATGGCATGAAAGTTATTGTGAATGTCTGGCTTTATAATTGATCTTAATCATTCAGAACTTTCTACAAGTATATTAAAGTACTTTCTCAAGGGTTCTGATTTATTATATTTATAAAATGCTTTTTTTTATGATATTAAAAAATCTTAAAAATGAATTGTTTCATAATTATGTATATTCCTTACTATAAAAATAAATTATACATATATAAATATTAAAGTTCCACTTTGAAATGGTCATAAAAAGAAAACTGCTGGAACAAATGTTATCAAACTTGGTAATAGTTTAAAGGTAATCATGGAAATAACGGAATTTCCGCCCAAAAAAATAATAATTAGACAATTAAAAACTCACCACAATGTGGAAAATGGCACTGTATGAAAAGACACGATACACCGACATGTGCGTAACATTCCACCTGATATTCTAAGAGTTATTAAGGATGCAGTAATATGTGCATAAGATATAACGTGCTTTCATAAAATAGTGTACGCCACATTGAACAGGCTTTGTAACACATTTCAGAAACGATTAAACATGTTGTAAACTGATGTCTTCCTGTCCCTTTTTTTTTTTTTTTTTTTTTTTACAATATTGAATGCCCCCCCCCCCCGGTGGTGAGTTTTTAAACTTTTTTTTTTTTTTTAGTGAAAAAGTAATACCCATGACCTTTCTTAAACTATTACCAAGTTTGATAACATTTGGCCCAGTAGTTTTCATTTTATGATCATTTCAAAGTGGAACTTGAATTTTAACCACCCTGTATATACAGTACACTCCCGATTATCCGCGGAATCGGGTGGCGCGGCCGCCGCGGATAACAAAAATCGCGGATAATTCGGAAAAAGCTAAAAACGGGAATAGCAAAAGAGAAAACAGTCATTCCAACTTTGAAAAATCGTTTTATGTACAATAAAACGTAAAATAAACAGCATGAAATGTTTAACTAACGCTTAATATTTTTGTATATCACTCAAAACTAACCTAAAATGCATTTTGTTCATGAAAACAGAAAAGTACTTTGTACTTACGAGAAGCGTCAAGGATACACAGAAAAATTAATACATATGTACTGTTTTAATACTGTAATGTATTATGTAATTACAAAAGTATAACTGTAAAACTACACCTTTTTGAAGAAATCAGTCATTTGTGTTTGCTTCTTGTTTTGGAAGCATTTTCTCTTTGCTTGGAAGCAAAAAAAAACTTAGTGTGGCAGGCGCGGATAATCCGCCCGCGGATTATCGGGAGTCTACTGTAATAGCTAAATTATTGTTGTTCATTTTCATTTTGAATGCATGGTTAAATGTTTCTCATTTTAGTCAACTGCAAACATTCTTAGCTATAGCAAATGGCAATCCAGAATTCATTGCACAGCTTGGTCGAGCAGGTCTAGCTATAAAAAGAGTTTTGTCTCAGTTACAGAAGGCAAAGGATTTAGAGGTAAACTGCGACAAATAACTGCTATGTGTTTTGTGAATGAATAATTTATTTTATATTAATCTGTCAGATGTAAGATAATTTACTACAATTTTTAAATTAAGATTTAAAATTTAATGCATGGCAGAAATTTTGCTTTCTCGGAATATAAAGTCCTATTTTTATCAATAACAGCAAACAAAAGAAGGAAAAAAAGATTAAATTGTTTTTTTTAAATTCTTTTTATGTTTTTATGATATTTGTAATCTTTTTCTACGATTCTTCTTTTTTATTAGGGCATGACAGAAGAAAGTAAAATTGCAAATGATCAACGTATATGGGATAAGTGGTTAAATAATTATAGAGTAAGATTAGAGAAAGATAAAGAAGCTTATGCTGGTGATGCCCTAAGTTACAATAAAGAAAGATTAAATATCATGAAGAATAACAATCCAAGGTATGTTTGATTATTTAATCCATGGTTTGATTTAATACTTTAAAAAAATCAATAATATGAAAAGTATTTAAACTTTATCTCTCTCTCTCTCTCTCTCTCTTCCAGAATTTGATGATTTTTTTTCTTTAATCAGAATTATATTTCCTAATGTCAATAATTACTTTCCTAACATTTAATGTAAAAGAAATATTTACTTATTTTTTTAAAAGTTCATTTATATCCCTGTGTGTATTCTATATTTTCTTATATCTCTATGCATCTAATTTTAAATGTGCATTTTCTTTGAATATATAGGTTTATCTTGCGTAATTACATTGCCCAAGAAGCCATTGAAAAAGCTGAAAAAGGAGATTATTCTTCAGTACGGAGATTGGTTAAAATATTAGAAAATCCATACGATCAATGTTACTCTGAAGCAATAAAGCAAAATTTAGCTAATATGCAAACTGAAGAAGGTAAATTTGAATTATCATTTACTGACATAATTATAGAAAGATAAAACATATCCTTTGTATAACTGCGACAATTTTCTCTACAATTTTCTTACATCTTATGTATTAATAGCAAAACAATTAAATAACAAAGAATACAGTAGTTAAGTATTTATTCTTGAAAAGCTCAGTGGGATGAAATATTAGTTTAATTTTTACTTTCTGACAAGTAAGTTTTCAATAATATTAAATTTTGTACATATAATTAATTAAATTGTGGTAGTAAATAGTGTATATTAGAAGAGATATTAATATTTTTCCTAATTATTTGGGCCCATTTAGAATTGAATTGTGGTATTCCATTTATAAGAATTAAACCTTAATAACAGATTTCAGCATTTTACTTAGTAACACATTTTTTTGAAATTTTGGAAATTAAATTTTGCATGCATAATCAAGGAAATAAATATGGTTGCTTTTTTTTATGTATTAGAGAAAAGACCAGCACAAAACAGTTGAAACATTAACATAAAGTTTATTTAAGTATGATAACAAAGCCATCTTTAGCAAAGTGTAATTTTTAAAATTTTCAAAATATATATTATTTTAAAATCCAAATGTTTCAGGATCATTTTCTTCATTTTGTGTATTATTATGCAGCATCATTAAAATTATTGACTTAATACTCAAAATTATTTATTATAGCTAAAGCTTTTATTTTTTCATTTATTATTGACTATTCACCTATAATAACCCTTTGGTTCTTTTTCGATTTTTGTTATAGTTAATTTTAATTAAATCTTGTAGATATAACTTCATATCCTTGATTTCCAACAACAATTATTTTAAACCACCAGAATATCATAGACATTAAAACTGTATCATTATAATATTTTATATATGCTCTACTTATTGTGCATAAACTTTGCTAATGAAAACCAGTCAAATAATAAAATAGCTTTATTAAAATCATAATTGCCTGGTTCATCTATATCCTAACTTTTATGGTACTGTAACTTCTCTTTTTTTATTCATCTAATAAATTACACAAATATTAAAGAGAACCCTTCATAATTAGCTTTCAAAAATGGATAAAAATCACGTGATTAAATATTTGATAAAACGTTGAAAACTCTTTGAATTTTATATCAACAAAATAATCTATTGTTGGATTAAATTAGAATTTAAAATATCCTTATATATGTATATATAACAAAAAATTACAACTATAGAAATAGCAAATAAAGTAAAAAACAAAAGTAGACTGTAGTAAATAAAAAAAATACTTTTAAACATATGAAAAGAAGAGAGAAAATATAAAATACATGTGAATTGAACAGACAACTTGTTGTTATTAATTTCCATTAATTTGTTAATTTACAATTCACATTGATTTATCCTCTAATGAGCAAATTAATGCATTATTTATTATTAGTTTCACAATTTTTTCCATCATTAATATTGATTTTTAATTTACATATATATGTATGCCACTAGAAATAAATTGAACTCTATTTAAATATTCCTAAATATTATTTTTTACCACTGTTTTAAATTTTAAAATTGCTGCATTTTGAGATTTCAAAATATTTCTGAAAAATGCTTAGCACTCGATTGCAAAATATGATTGATCAATGTACAATTCTCTCATTTAGATTCTCATTCAACCACAGAGTCATGTGAAGTTTCAAAGGATTCACCATGCCATGATATTTATGATAAGCCTCCGAGCTCAGCGTTTTCCCTCAGAGTTACCTGATCTTCATAATGTCACTGATTTTTGATGATCAGTGACATGTATTGATATATATTTATATTGCAAGAGCTTTAAGAATGTGTAGGTTTATTTCTTTATTTATCTGCATAATATTATTTTTGCTAAACTTATTTATAATGTAACATATCTGTTACTCAGTGTCTATCATGAACAATCTTTTGTTTAAATCATGCCCCTGTTATTATTTTGTTTATTTTAAATCATAAAAAGATAATAAATAAATAAACAGATGTTAGAAGAAAATATTAAAGAATCTATTCTAGGCATGCATTATTGTGTGAATTGAAACTTGTTGTTGTCTCTAACCAGTGTTTGTTGTAGTTTATTGATTGTTCATGAAATTTCTACAATCTGTTTCAAAAAGGAAGAAAAAAAAATGAAAAATAAAGAGCAACTGAATGATTTAACAAGATTTTTAAACATTGAGGCGAAAACAGATGAAAAGCAAAGAATGTTGAAACAAATTTTAAGTCTTGAACATTTTTGAAATTTTAAAAAAAGATTTTCTACCTTAATGCATACTTTTTTATCATTAACTGAAATTAATGAATGAAATGTTGACTGAATTAAATCTTAAAAGTCACTTTGCATCTTGGTCATGTCGCAATAATAAAATTCATTTTGTGGTGAAAATGCATTAATTACTACAGAAATCTTATTAATATTCTTAATACATTTTTGTTCCTCTCCCAAAGAAAGCAAACAAGTTTTTAATTATTATTTAAATTGAAAGAATTTTGTGGTGGAAAAATTCATAAAAGGTATATATTATAATTGTATCCCAAAAGCTAACTTCTTAATTGTTAGAGATGCACATATTTTTCCAATTGAAAAAATATTTTTAAAAAATATGTGTCATTTTGTGATGAATATGCATTAGTTACTATAGGAATCTCATTAATATTATTTACATTTTCGTTCCTCTTCCAATGAAGACAAGCAAGATTCTTATCATTACTTAAATTGAATAAGGTTTGTATTGGAAAAATTCATAAAAGATGTCTTCTGTAATCACATTTCAACAGCTGACTTCTAAACTATCAGAAATGTGCATATATTTCCAATTTTAAAAAAAAAATGCTCTGAATGACATAAAGAATCATATTTTCTGTTGTTTCAATCAATAAATGAATCGCTGGGGAAAAAATAAATTTACATTTTTATATGGTTTTTTTAATCATATTAATCTGCTTGGCGTATTAACATTTCAAACCAAAAAAAAAAGTTTCATTCACCTGTGACCAAAACTGATCTAGTTAATAAGCAAAATATTTTAAGTCATTTAGTGCCATCCATTATTGATGAGCATTCCTCTAAGTGGCCATTAAAATTGTTTGAAATCATCCAAAATAGTTAGCTCCATTACTCAGTCAGTTTTAGTATTAGAAGAGTGGAACTTCATTTGTTTTAAATGTTAATATATCTAGAAGATTTCATTAAATTGATATGTTGCACTGAATATAAATTTAGATGTAGTAATTTTTTCAGCAATTCATTTATTAGAAGAATTAACATAAAATACAATTTTTTACATCATTTAACTGGTTAACTGCAGAATTTAGTTTTAAAGTTACACAAGGCCCCCCATTTTTAAATCAAACCATGATGCTTTTACACAATACAAATAGTTGCATAGTAAATTTTGCAAAAAAGTAGAATAAAGCAAATAAGATTTCATTTTTATTAGATACCTAAATGAATATTTTGATTGATGTGCATACATATGAATATACTTATCTGGTTAAAGCATTTTTTCTAGTGAAAAGTATGCTTAACTCTACAAATTTAGAAACTAACTCTTAGTCCACAGTTAATCTTAGTGGAAATCTTTTGTATTTTTATTAGACAAGTTTATGGATATTATTCAGCTATTGTATTTTGAAAATATAAATTATTAGCTGTTAATTCCTTTTAGTACATGTTATTTCTATTTTTAAATTGAAATATTTGCTGATATTGATGTTATTTCAATTTTTACTTTTATGTTTGATGATATTGATTGAAGAAACATGATTATTTTTTTCAAGCTCTATTTTTTCATGTTTCAAAGCTTTCTTTCTCTCTTTTTTTTTTCAGATTTCATTTGTGATCAAAGAGAATATAGATTTCTAATATGACGGTAGCATTTTAAAATCCAGAAATGGAAGAATGCCTGCCTGATGAAATGGAGATCTTAACATTTGGCTCTTTGTTATTAGGAAAATAAAGAGCTTGTAATGCGCTTGTAAACCGAACATGTGATTATCTCTTTTTTTTAATGTAAATATAGTTACTATATAAATATTATTCTAGTATTTTTTGTTAGATATTTTTCTAATTTATCAATAAATGTTTCTATATTACTTTTTGTAAAGAATAAAGTATTTTATTTAGTTATGATTCATTCATGCATTTGCTGATTTTAATATACATCTTCTTAATTCAGTGAAAGCAACAATATTTTGATCAAAATGCTCTGAATGCACAATTCTAAAAAAAGCTTTCAAACAAAATATACATTTAAGAAAATGAAAATCCTTATTCATCTCTTCTGTACTATTAATAAACAAAAATGGACTTAGAAATATCAAATTTGGCAAAAATATACTTTGAAGAATTGGAATGGACGGACGATTTTTAGAAATTTAAATTATTAAAAATGAAGCTGCATTTCGACATTTTTCTGTGTGAGCCGTTAGAAATGTTGTTGCATAAAATTAATTTTTGCACCAATTTAAAAAATTGATTTTAATAATAACTGTGTAATTAAAAGAATTGATAATTTTCATCAGTAGATCTAGTTACAATAAAATTCCAACCATTTTCATTATTTCATCAAATATTTATTCCCATGATTTTTCTTCCATTGTTGAAAAGTTAAGGAAGAAAAATCATCTGCTAATTACTTACACAGTTTATATAGGGAATCAGAAAATGAAATTACATTACCTTAACGTTTGACAATATGCAGTTTAAAATGCCTAATCTGGATAGCTACGTTTATAATAGCACTATAATGTCATGGGACTTGACTCTATTAAGAATGTTTATGTGCACAATGAACAAAGTAGGTGTAAAGCTATTGAAATAAAACATTCATATCTTTCAGAATTTGTTGCTTAAGGATACTTTGTTCTTAATGTGCAATTCTAGAAAAGAGTTCAACAAAAATGAATTTTTTTTCTCTCAGTGAAAATTCTTACCTCTCACTTTTCTACTGATAATAAAAGTGAATATATGTGTCAGTGCTGAATAGTACAGACTATTTCACAGACTGACGCTACCGAATTTGGCACAAATATTCTTTCAAGAGTGGAAATGTAGGAAACATGGGCGATTTTTCAAATTATTATCTAATTAAAAATTGTGAGATTTTGTCGTTTTTCTGTGATAAGTGTCAAAAATATTATTACACAAAACTAATTTTACTGCATCACCATTTTAAAATATGAAAAATTATCTTTTTAATGATTCTGTTTTAATTACTGTGTAATTTTTGTCTGAATTTTAGCAATATATTAAAAATTCCTGATAATTTTCAACAATAGATATTATTATTATTATAAAATTCAAACCATTTTCATTATTTCATGAAATTTGTAATCGCACGATTTTCTTCCATTACGGAAGTTAAGGAAGAAAAATCATTAGGTAATTATATGCGTAGTTTTATGAGGAGTATGAAAATGAAATGACATTATCACATCAGTGACAATGTGCTATTTGAAATAGAACGTCTGGAAAGTTACGTTTTTTTAATGGAGTAATGAGACTCAGTCAGAGCCTGACTAAGGTAGGGGCAATTGCCCTGTGCTCTTACATCAGGGGGGGGATCCCCCAAATAGAATAGAAAGTTAATTGTACGTTTCCTCCTTTAATGAACTTTTTTTTAAACAAAATATCAGTACAGTGTAAAATCCTTCAGTTTTATGTTAGCTTCTTCATTAATAATATCGTATGAACACAAAAGGAATCTATATTTCGTAAATCCATGGCTTTCTAGGGCGGAATTAATCTAAATTGACTAAGGTAGATAAACGCAAAATTAAACTTTCAAAAAAACTGAAGCAGAGGAATTGGTAAGGCATTAGCCTTCTGATTTAGATGAGGAGTTCTCTGATGAACTGCAACATTTCCATTCCTTAGCAGATAAGAATGCATTAGGAATGATGAAAATGTTAAAGAAATTTAATTTATCATCATCAGTTTCTAATGTTGAGACAGCACACCAAATTTTTTTATCATTACCAATTTCAGACTGCACTAGGGTCAGATCTTTTTCATTGCTGAAGGGATTAAAATAGAAATAAAATAAAAGAGATTAAATTAAAAAATATTAACTTTTAATATTTTTACAAAATCTATCATTCCACCTTTGGCGATTAATTCTTAGCATGCGTTAACGGTACCTAAAAATCGAAGTTGGTTTTTTAACACAAATTCTCCCAAATGATTGAAACAAAAATTTCACACAAATTACACTTGTAGTCACAAAATCCCGTATTAAATATGATATACTAGCCGCCTTTGGCGACCAGCCAGTTCACCAATCTTAATGTTCGTTAAAATTTTAATAATTAAATATTTTATGCAATTCCTACTTTAATAGCTTCTTCATTAAAATATTTTAAAACTTCAAATTTTGATAGTCATATAATTCACTCATAATATTATAAAAGCCTTCAGTCATAACGTAATATGTATTTCTCTAATTCTCTGTTAACTCCCGTAGAATTTATGCTTTGAATTAAAGTGGAAAGGATTAATCTGCAATTAATATAATAATATTTTTTTACTGAAACAAAGCATTTTTTTATAATATAATTACTGAAAACAGAGTCACTGAGCGTTTAAACTTTATGGGCACTAAAGAATATCTTTCTTAATTTATGTAATATCTCGTCAACAAAATTTTCTCAGATTCATCATGAGCAGATCGATATATTAACAATATTTAATTTTAAATTCATCAAACACTTAAATAAAACGAATCGTTTAAAATAAACGGTTGGAAACAGATTTTAAAAAAAATACTTAAAAAACGATGTACTTAAAACTATAAGCATATACAAAAAATATATAACTAACATAAATATAATTTAATTACAAAAGCATATAACTAACCTAAAAATAATTTAAATCAGATCCTCATCCGTCAACAATCAGAACTCAATGCGCATGCGTGAATTTTCAACGCTAGTTACGGTAACGCAAGTGCGTGAATTTTTCTACGCCAGTTGGGGTAACGCTATGCAGATTAGAAATTTTTAATTTCCTTTATTCTGTGTTATTTTAATTCAAAAGTACTTCAGAATGAATCTGAAGGATCGATTAATTAACAATGTTTAATTTTAAATGCATCAAACATGAAGAAAATAAATAGAATCGTTTGAAATAATCGGCCGAAAAATCTTAAGCCGAGCCTCATTAGAGTGGGGGGGGGGGAAATGAAGCCTTACTCATTTGGCGGTGGTGGGGAAAATGAAAAAGATTTTTTGGAGGGAAAGTTAGTTTTTAATTAATAATTAAAATTCTAATTAAAAATTTTTTAAAAAAAAGGGACCCCAGGTGCGCATTCCCGACCTCCAAGGTATACATGTACCAAATTTGATACCTGTAGGTCAAACGGTATGGCCTGTAGAGCGCCAACACACGCACACATTGAGCTTTATATATAAGTATAGATTTAATTCGTTGCGTTTTTAAATTACCACGTTTACAGGTTTTTGAAAGTACAGACCGACAGACAGTGAACAGTATTGGGCTCCAAATTTGATAGATATCTACGCTATAGATATTAAATCTGTATACCGAATTTTATCCACCTAACTCTCTTCATTATGTTGTTATCGCATTTACTTATATTCGAACAGCCTGACAGACGTATTTTCTCTGCACAGATTTTGCTCAAAATTTGATAGAATTCAAAGATAGATATAAAGACCGCATACCAAATTTCATCCGTCCAGCTCAAAGCGTTATTGAGTTATGTTTGCCACAGACAGAAAAACGGGCATTTTTCAAAAATGTGTTTTTCGAACTCACGGAGATCTAAAATGTGAAGATTCGTCAAAATCTCGAATTCGAAATGTTTGACGATTACCTACTATACTTTCTCTATATTATGTATACGAAGAAGTAAAAAAGTAGGCAATTACACAAAAATTTAAAGATCTTCTTCAATTAAAATTTGCGCATTATTAATTTGTCTTTGACATGTAAAGTTGCCCTTTGTTATAATTTTCTTATTTTTCGGCATTATAGCCAAGGACAGTCCATGCCCGTCTCTGTCAGTTTACGCGATCACTGACTATTTTATATGTAGAAAATGGTATATCTTAATTTCGAAAATTTTTAAAAGCTGTAGGCATTGGAAAGGTTATAAATTCGTCTTTCACATTTTTATCGATGCGAAAATGTTTATGATTTCGTTAAAGTTAGTTTATACTAAAAATTAGTTTTTATTGTTGAACTGAAGCCCTGACATATGAAAGAATAAGCTTTAATTACCAAAGAGATCTTTCCTTTTCACTTAAAGTTGTTTTGGCCAAAAATATCAGCAGAGCTTCCACATATAATTTAAAAGTAAGGACATAAAGTTAAGAATATACGTGGGAAGTAAAAATATTCGATTGATATTTTTACTTCAATTTCTAACTCGGCTAGTTCGATTTACCTCATCTTAAATCATATCGTTGCTTATAATTTCCATGAAAGATTCTTTAAATGAATATTACTTCTGGTTGTTCGCATTCAAAAGCATTAATCGAAATTGCTAAAGATCAGTCATTCAGATTATTGAACTTCCTTTCTAATTAATAGAGGTTTCAACTAGTGAAAATTAACCTAATCTTTCGGGCTTATTTATATATATAGTCTGGGCTGTGTTTTTTCTCAGCCTTCTATTGAAGCTCCTAATAAGAAGAATTAGGAAATTTAGTTTTTTTATGAGTACTTTCCACTCATTATTTTAACTTGAGACATATCTCTCGGTTATAAAGGGTGTCTCAAAATTAGCGAAGGATTTGAATTTGCCACCTCCGTGCAATAAAGTGTTGACAAACCTTGTTAAAAAAAATCCATTTGATGGCTGATAGTTTAGGGTTAGTAAAAACACGATAGAATAGATTTAAACGACGTCGGCGTCCTGGCATAGGGGTAGCGCGTCTTCCCCGTGATCTGGGAGTCCTGGGTTCGAGTCCCGGTGTGGGCATTGTTGTTCTTCCGTTGTTCTATCTGTGAGATGTGTGAATGTGTTCCCCTGTAAAAAGGGGTTGTGCAAGCGAATGATGAGGCTTGAGTAGCAAAGTCGTACTCTTGGCCGTAGTTGGTGCTACTAAAAAACCCATCCGCTTAAAATCGTTGTCTTTGTAACAGCGGGCTTGTCCATGGCAAGTGCCATAAGAACAACAGATTCACACGATAGAAAGAAGTATTTCCATTGTTGAACAATATTTCAAAAATAATGAAAATCTGTCGGCCATAGTTCGAAAGTTTGAGAATTGGCCCAATAGATCATTGATTCAACACCACTGGATTTCTTTTAATTGGGTTATTTGAAGTCAAAGGTCTATGCCCACAAGCACGCATGTTTTGAAGAAAGAAATTCAATACTGCATCAACGAAATTCAGTCAGATTTATGCAAAATGGTAATGGAAAATTTTGATAAGAGTGCGTACGTGCCAGCAATGCCGTGGAAGCCATTTGCCCTATATGTTATTACATACATAACCCTATCCTGTGTACTTTACGGTTCAATAAAAATATAACGATTTAAAGAAAGGAAACTGTGTTTTTTTTTAATTTATTTAATTTAAATCTTTCGTTAACACATTGTTCTATCGTGTAATGCACCATTTGTACTAACCCTAAACTATCATCTGGCAAATATTTTTTTTAATAGAGTTGCCAACAATTTACTGTACAAATGGTGGCAAATTCAAATTTTGCGTGAATTTTGGGATGCCCTTTATATATCAGAAATATACTTTCTAATATTCAGGCTTCGATTTTCAGGAACGTAGTTTCTGATAATTCATTTTATTTTCCGGATATTTGAAAAAATGATTCTTTTCTGAAACACAAATGATACTGAAAGATTTTGAGATTTATACAATCGTTAATTAGGCTGTTGTCAAATGTCCGTTGCTTTCGAGAATCGAAAGAAAAAAAAAAAAGCTGTTTTTTTTTTTTTTCCACATACATCTAAAAGATTTAAAATCTGTACTTCTTGCCTTTCGTGCAAAATATAAATAATAAATAAGACGAAGTTACTAGCATTAATTTTGTTATATTTTATTCCATTTAAACTTAACTTAAGCTTAAAATAACTATAAGTTCAAAGAAATAACGTAACAATCATAAGCTTCTTATAAGCCCTTATTTCCACTAAGGAAAGCCTCTTGCCTTTGAAAGCTTTTAATTTTAAAAAATCTTAGAAATAAGAGCGTATTAGAAAAATAATTATTTAAAAAATACAACGAACTGGTTCTTAATTTCGCACCCCCTGGCAACTACACCCAGGGCACATGTCCGGTTTGTCCTAGTTACACCACTGATTCTAGCTATTCATTTCAAATGAAAGGCAAATATTAATTGATTTAGATGTAGAAATAATAACTGATGGATTTGCACAATCATTTAGAGAGCTAAAAATATTTGTTGATTTCTCCTTAAAGTAGTGACCTCAATGTAGTATATTTCTTCTTTAAAAATATATAATACAATAAAAAGTATTCTTTAAAAGTACTGAAACTGCTAGACAGCTTACACTTTATTTTAAGTTCGGATTTAAAAAAATTCTCAAAATATCAATATAGTTCCAAAATGTCAATCCACTATACACATATCAAAAGCTAATTCAAGGGCCGCGGTGGCCTGGTGGTAAGGTCTCGGCTTCGGAACCGGAGGGTTTCAAGTTCGAGACGCGATTCCACCGAAGAACTGTCGTGTAAAGGTGTCTGTTGCACGTTAAATTTGTCCTGACCAAACGTTCTCACGCTGGTGTGGTGTGGAGAGGGGGGGTGCCAGCTCAGGTGTCGTCCTCGTCATGTGACCGCGGTTCAAAATGACGAGGTCCGTCCCAAAATAGCCCTAGTATTGCTTTACAATAAGACGTTAATGTAACTAAACTAAACCAAAAGCTAATTTAAAATTCAATAGTAATTTGCAATTTTATTTGATATTCCTTAATTCCTTAAATATGTATAATATTTGCAAACTGTAATTAGTAATACATCTAACACGTTTTTTTTTATTTTGGAATAAATTATGTTAATTTATAGATATTAATTACCCACACACATACATATATATTATTATGAGTGTGTGTGTATGAATGAATGGGATCCCTTGTTGCCACCTGGCAAGCACTAATTTTGGATCCAGTCCGAGATAAGAGGATGATAAGTCGTTATCATCCTTTATCCTTTTGTAATACAGTTTTCATTCACACTTTTTATTAAAAAATGTACTTGTTTTTATCCTTTCTATATGTGTTTAAATATACTCCAGACATTTTAGAATCTATCGGTATATCTAAAGTTGTATTAGACAATGATATTAATGTAAATAGCATGTCTCTGAAAGTATCTAATATGTTAACAGATGTTATTAAATTTTTAAAGTCAAGACTCCAAAAAGTGCATTTTGCTTCATTCAGTTTATTCAATCATGTTATAGATAGGAGCTCCTTCTATTTTTTTTAAAGGAGGATTTTTTTTTTTAAGTTTCATTAGATTAGAGATTACAATATCCGTGGAATACTTTGGTCTGCAACTTTGCTTTAATTCACTCGTCGGAGAATGTCCCATGAGTGCATCACCTGCTGTTTTCGTAGTTCACTCAATGCAACCATTTCCAAGCACTTGAAAAAGGTCCCGCTTCCAAAACAGTGACTCCTATAAGAAGGAAATGAAACAACGTTTTTATTATTCTAGTTTTCATAACAACAATAATATAAAGTAATATAAACAAGGAATATTTCTAAACGATAAACTGTAGTGCTGCGGAATTTATCGAGCATTCTAGAGTGCATTTCAGAGCGACTGTTCTATTTTCTACTTTCAAAATTAATTATTTCTCGAGATATTTAAATAAATGATGAAAATGAAAATAATTTTTGCCATTTTCGCTAATAACTTCAAAAATATTTTTTCCACAAAAATTATTTTAACACCATCGTAAAGAATAATAATAATAATAATTTTAATGATAATAATTTCATTTAGGTATAATTTTTTCTCTAATTTTAACAAATCCTTCAAAATTTATTTCAATACAATTTGTATCAAACCAGTTTAATGTCTCGTTTACACTCAGCCAGTAAGCAGCGCATTTGTAGTAAGGCTAAAAACTGCTGTTCGATCGATGACAAGTATTTGTCCCGATGGGATGAGAACATACCGCTGTATTGTACTTTATTCTTACTGTGCATGTGTTCATGGAAATTGGTGGTTTATTTGGCTTGAAAAATTTTATCTCTTATAAATTAATTCCGACATTTTTTGCTCTTTGTTCTTCCGCATGCGATGGTTTTTTTTCCCCCATTTTATTTGCAATTTTTTTTTTCCATCGTTTTCCAAATGTAAGTATGTTGACCTTTTTTTTATTTTTATTTTACCATGCTTCTTTGTGGGTCTTTTTAATATCTATCATTTTAACGCGATGCGCAGTGAAAAAAGAACAATTCAGAGACTCCAAAATGGCAATTTATAGCCAATTATGGAATGCCTGAATTTATCTTAGGAAAGTGTGGCAAACATAAATCAGTTCCTTTCTGCGCATGCGCTCCCTTCTGCCCATATTAAAACTGGCCTAGTTTAAACGCGGCATAATACATAATAGAAATTTTCCTAAACCTCGAATGATGATCTCCGATACTTGTCTGACATTCTAGTGCGACTGTAATATTTAACACTTCCAAAATTAGTTAATTCTTGAAATATTTAAATAAATAAAGAAATTTAAACATTTTTTATTTTTTTATTTTCGCTAATAACTTCAAAAATATTGTTTCCTTAAAAATTAATTTAACACCATCTTAAAAAATATAGAATATTTTTTAATGATAATTTCATTCCGACATAATTTTTTTTTCCTCTAATTTTAACAAACCTTTCAAAATTTATCTAATACAATTTGTATCAAACCAATTTATGTATTTTCAAAAAGGAAATTTAGTGATATTCCATTGAAAGGCAGTGATGAGATTTTAGATTACTCTACCTTTATTTCTTGATTTTTATTATTTATTTTTTTAATATTTTGGCAACTTTTTTATAAGTTTTAAATAAAACAAAGCAAATCATAATTAATTATTAAATTTTATTATTTTAAATATAATAAAATTAGTTTTAAATAAATTTTTAAGTTTATTTAATTAGATTAAAAATTATAACTGTTGAAATCTTCTATCATCTTAAAGCTTAAATTAATTAAAAATCAATCAAGATTCTGGCATCCCCTCTTTCCGATATCTTCCTAAAATATTATAGCACAAAAACCCTTTTTACACGATTAAATGAATCGATTTTTTTTCAGTGACATAAATTTCATTTCCATGCAATTTATTTCACTAGTTTTAGAATATTTTTTCCAAATTTATTCATGCACGATGTGTAGCAATATTTTTTTATTGTCGAACAAGAATATGAAAAAAGAGATGTTGCCAGAACATATTATCAGAAATTTGGAAGAACTCTAAAAGAAAAGCTAAAAAGCAGGTAATATCAGGAACAAATATTGATTTTATTTGATTTTTCATACTTTTTATTAATGAAAAATTGAATATTTTACTGTCATAAAATTTTCATTAGAACCTTTCTTAACTTTAGTATTTGTAAACTAGTTAGCTTAAATATTTATTAGAGAAATACTTCTATAATAAATATTAATAATTTATGGAAGAAATTAGCTAATGACAGCTTATAAAAATCGTTTGGTTCAAAGATATTGTAATTTTAATTTAAAAATGTTTCAGACGATAAAAGAATTTTTTTCATTATTAAATTTTATACAAAAGAAATTTTTATATTAAAAATATTTAATTTGTAATTATTTTACTCCATAACAAACCTTCGGTGTATCAGTTAGTATTCAATGAAAATTATGAATTAAGTAACTGTAATTAAATTTCTATCATTTAAACATTGCACTACAAATAAAACAAAAGAAAATGATGTAAATATAAGTGAAAGGTTAGAGGGGTAATACTTCTGGCTCTTTCTTTCCTATATTTTATTATATTTGTCTTTATAAACATCAAATATTTTATCTTCATGTTGTCCACTTACTGATGCTTTTGACATCAATATTTCCATAATCTATTACTACTTTTTTGCTAGATATTCTGATGATAGTTTCTCATCTTTGTTCCCTCATCGTGTAATTTGTCAATATACAGTTAAAAATTTACAACACTTCGCTTTGTGAGAGCGAAAAAGATTTTTTATTTTTCGAGGTTCGATCTTTTCCGTGAAATAGAGATTAAGTACTAAGCATTAAGAAATTTTTTCCGTGATAGCGGTAAGAGACCAGGATTTAAAGCTTTGCGAATCGCCGAATGAGAAACCGGATGACTTAATATGATTACCTTGCTATGCCATAACCCAAAAGAATGATTTTTGTTGGTCGGAATTCCACCACAAAGACAACATATATGAAGCTGGAACAATGATACTTGCAAGTGATTTACAAAAATGCCCGATATGTTAATTTTGAAATTTTCAGTAAATGCATTGCTTACTATATTCATAATCAAAAGTTATATTATCTGATGTTTTATATGCATTGAAAATGATTACGTAGTATTAAAAAACTGTCTACTATGTCGCTTGTCCTTGATTCTGATTTATTTCTATCTATTACACTGTTAATCAAAACTTTTATAATTATATTTACACTGCCCTTTCAAATCACCAATTATTATTCTTGAGTTCAAATAGAAATGGCTAAATTCTCCCTTTAATTAATAATAAAACTAATTATAAAAAAATAAAGTAATTAACTAATAATAAAGAAAAATATGTTATGTGTTGGCACCAATGTCTGTGATTTCATGAGTTCTATTAACATAGGATTAACTTTTTACTTAGAGCTGCGAATTTTGCCCTAAATCTATTTTGATTGATTTACTGTAGGAATATGTAGTATTAAAAATAGTTTGTTTAAAATCTTAATTAAAATTCCTGTTAATTAAAAATTAATGCTACTTTGTCATATTTCAACTAGAATATTATTAGCCAAGAAGTATTTTATCGTACACAAATGATGGAGACGTTTTTAATGATACTATTTTAGTAACCCAATTTTTTTTTTTCTTCTGAAATTTAATAATTGTTGAAAATACTTTTCAGTGCCATTTTTAAGGACACTTTCTATTGTAACAATAAAATTAAAATAGTTTTTATTGTTTCACTAAATATTTAGTTACATGATTTTTTTCCTATCATTAGAAATTAAGGAAAAAAAATTTCTATTTATTATCTACGCCTTTAAATGATATAAGAAAATGTAGTTACAATATTTCAAAAGACAGCGTGTAATTAGAAGACATATTACTTTCTAAGATATGTTTAATGGCCTTGTGATTTCATGAGATTCGATTAGAAAGGTTCGTTCATATGATAAATAATGCATATGTAAGGCTATTAAAAAATGTTTGATGTCTGTCAATAGTTTCTGCTTCCTTTAATCTCAACAAACATTTGATGCTTAAAAATACTTTGTTGAGGGGATCATGAGCAGGAAACATGTAAAAAATATTAAATTAAATAACAGGAAACATTAAACAGGAGCAGGAAACATTTAATTAATTCTTATCACTGGATAAGACCGATATATCCAGTGAACCAGCTAGTCTCCAAAGGCGACAATATAGTCAGTTATAAAATTATATATTATTATATGTACTGAAATAAAAAAAATCAAGAAAAAAGTGAAATTTAAAAATATCTATATACGATTACTTAGGAAGATTCATACAATAAAAAGTCTGTAATTGTCATTAAATATTGCTAATTATTTAAAAGAATGATTTTTTCAATTTCAAAACATTTTGATGTTATAGATATTATAAGCATAACAATTTTGTATGATTACGAAATTTTATAAAAATGTGTATACAATTATATTTCAAGGTAAAATAAAGTAGCTATTCCGTTTTTGACCCAACTACGACAGTACATGAAATGCTTTAAAAAGATTGGATTATTAAATAACTATATACCAGATTTAATCCATTTAGTTTAAAGCAATTTTGAATTATTATATTCACTGGAAGATATAATTAAAAAAATAGGAGAAAAATTAAAATGAAATCTACGATCGTAAGTTTCAAGTCATCATGTGAGAACATTATTATTTTTTTAGTCATTATTTGTCTTAATTAATTTAAGTCATTAACCAGTTTAAACCGGTTTGAACTTGACTTCTCTAGCTTCAATATTCATTGCCTACGCGATTTCGAGCTTCAAAACCCCCTAACCAAAACAACATCATGTTCTCACATGATAAAAAACGTGTGTTTTGAACTTAAGGAGACCTGCAACGTAGAGATTTTTCAAAATTTCGAGTTCGAATTTTTAGACATTTACCATGCTTTTTATTTGTATGTTTTGTATACGAGAGAATAAGAATCTAATTTTGGAAGCTGAAGATAGGAAAGGAATTCTGAAACATGCACGCCCTAACGGTTCCTATAGAGTTTGATTGGGCGCTGCGAATCAATAAACTCTTGAAAGATATGTACAAGAAGCAAATTTTAAAATTTTATTTTCTTTCTTTAATCTGAAGTATAGAGAAAGTATTCGTAATTGTAAAAAAAAATTCAAACTCCACATCCCTCAGTTTCCAGCGGAAGCAGTCTTCCCAAAACTTTCTCCCATTCACTCTAATAAAAATGTTATATTAAATTACACCTTCATAGCCTTGGCGTACAATAGTTTTGACATATTAATATTTGGCATGAATTTCACATTGCTTCTGAATGATGTGCTCCTTGGTGAATTTTTTTTGGCAATTAATCACTGGCAAGCTGCTAATAGTACTCGAATAAAGAAAATTGTGTGCGGCCGCGATAGCTTGGTTGGCAGAGAGTTGGATTCGCGTCCATTAGATTGCGAGTTCGAACCCCACATGTGTGAGTGTGTGTGGCCTGGTTGGTATAGCCTTCTTATATATATATATATATATATATATATATATATATATATATATATATATATATATATATATATATATATATATATATATATATATATATATATATATATATATATAGTTGGTAGGGCGTTGGACGTGCATTACTTAAGTTGTGAGTTCGAACCCAGTCGACCGAAGACTCTCCGTGTGTCTGGTGACTGGCGCACGTATAAAGCTGTCGTGGTCACAAAGTCCTCCATGTCGAGAGTAATTATCACCGGGAGTACTGGATCAGAAATGATCGTTCTCTGATTCAGGTCTAAATTACGATCTGTAGATGCGTGAGTGAAGTCCGCCCCGTAAAAAGGGTTGTGACGTATGTGTAGCTAAGTCGGTCACTTAGCCCTAGATGGCGCTAATATAAAAATAAGAGACGCTCCAACACCGGCTTAAAATCGGTTAGTAACAGCGGGCTTGGGCTTGTCCATGGCAAGTGCCATAAGAAACAACAACACAATAGAAATTTGTGTTTTTCCTAGCCAACTGAAATAAAAATTTGACACAACGCCACTTGAAGTCACAAAATCCCTTATCAAATTTCGTATATTTAATTCATTGCGTTTAAATATTTCTAAAATTACAGATTGACATACGAGCAGCTTCTGATTGGATTTGGCTCAAAATTTCGCAGATGTCTACATTATAGATGTGAAATCTGTGTACCGAATTTTATATATCTAGCTTTCTTCGTTTTTTAATTATCGTGTTATATTGTAACTGCCAAACAGATAGATTTCCTCTGAACAGATTTTACTCACAAATTGATAGAAAATCTTCATATTTGGTGTAAAGACCGTATACAGAATTTCATCCGTCTAGCTAAAAGCGTTTTTCAGTCATATTTGTCTCATTGACAGGTAAACAGACATGTTCCAAAAATGTGTTTTTCGAACTCAGGAAGGTCTGAAACGTAAAAATTCGTCAAAATCCCGAGGTTGCACGATTTTTAGGCGATTACAATACTTCAGATCTATACTTCATCGATTTTTTTACTTCATATGCGAGTTTAGTTTAGTTTAGTTATATTAACATCCCGTTGTAAAGCAACACTAGGGCCATTTTGGGACGGACCTCGTCATTTCGAACCGCGGTCAGATGACGAGGACGTCACCTGAGCTGGCACCCCCCTCTCCACACCACATCACACCACACCAGCGTGAGGACGTTTGACATGACGGACTTAACGTGTAACAGACCCCCTTACACGACGGCTCTTCGTTGGAATCGGGTCTCGAACCTGAAACCCTACAGCTCACAAGCCGAGACCTTACTACCAGGCCACCGCGGCCTATTTCATATGCGAGAAAGTAAAAACGCTTTCAGCTAGATGGATGGATTTTGAACTATGGGTTTCCGACTTCTGATCAAATTTATAATTTTCTGCCAAATGTTGAAGGAAATCCATTCAAATGAAATCTGTCTATCCGGTTACGAATACAAATAGCACGAAATTTACTAAACATAAGGATCTATGTATATAAAATTCGTATCAAATACCAAAATTTGATTTAAAAAAAAGCCTACATTTAACATATACATTCTTATCAAATTTTGGCATCATATTCCTCAAGAGGTTGACTGTGGTACTTTTGCATGCATGCAAAGTCAATAATGCATAAACGAAAAGACTTCAATCAATCATATTCAGTATGCCATTGGGACGGCGGTAGCCTGGTGGTAAGGTCTCGACTTCGGAACCAGGCGGTTTCAGGCTCGAGACCCGATTCCACTGAAAAACCGCCGTTTAAGCGCATTTGGTGCACGCTAAATCCGTTGGGACCGAACGTCCTCCCGCTGGTGTGGTATGGAAGTTTGGTGAGTAGGATACCAGCTCAAGTGTCGTCTTCGTCATCTGACTGCGGTTCAAAAGTACGAGAATTGTCCCAATATAGCCCTAGTGTTACTTTGAAAAGGGACATTAATATAACTAAACTAAACTCGGTATGCCATCTCATGTCTGCAACAATAATTTCGGGTGAAATTTTGATTTCAATAGGCCGGAAAGAAGGCGTCCAAAATACATGTTCTCTCAATATCTATACTACTATTATAAATGTGAAAGTTTGGATGGATGGATGTTTGTTAGTCAATCACGCCAGAACGGCTGAACAGAATTGGATGAAATTTAGCTGAGAGATACATTATAGTCTGGAATAGGACATAGGCTACTATTTATTCCGTTTAATTGAGTGGTTAATTATTTATTAATTAAAAACTAGCCTCCCCGCCAAAAATCGCCAAATGAGTAACGCTTCAGGGTTTTTCTTGTTCCCCACGCCAATGAGATTAGGCTTAACATGATTTTGACTATTATTTCAAACGATTCTGTTTATTTTCTTAGTGTTCGACACATTTAAAATAAAACTTTGTTAATTAATCGATCTTTCGGATTCATTCTGAAGTACTTTTGAATTAAAATAAAACAGAATAAAGGAAATTAAAAATTTATAATCTGCATTGCGTTACCCCAACTGGCGTAGAAAATTCATACATTTGTGTTGCCCAATTAGCGTTGAAGAAACACGCATGCGCAGAAGTAACAAAAGATAAAGCCATTGATGTCATAAATTCCAATCTATTTCCACGCGTACGAAGTCGTGGGTAAAAGCTAGTATTCAAGTATTCAATAAAAATCCTACATTCATGTTAAACATCTCTATTTCATAACTAATGTTCGCCAACAAATATCTGCAATTTTATGTGGAGAGAGAAGGGATGTGATATTTATCTGATAGCGCACGATAAAGTGTTTAGAAATAAAACCTGAAGTTTGGAAGTAAACAGTTCTCACCTGCAGTCGAGATGTATGTCCTGCTCTTTGTAGAGTTCGTAGCACTCGTCACAGATTCGCTCCAAGTGCGCCATCTTGTACTTGTCGTACTGGCCTTTGCAACCGACTCTATTGAAGGTGTCTTCCCATATGTCGCAGCTCGCTATCTGAAACACCATGACGAAAACCAGGATGGCTCGAAGAAGTGACTGTAAAATTTGAAATAAATAAATAAATCTTTGCTAATAATAAAGATTAATGGGTGCGTATGTATGTCTGTTGGCATTTTACAGACCAGACCGTCTAACTTAGAGCTATCAAACTTAACAACTATAACGGATGGAAATGTGCACTACGGAAAGATTTTCTAAAAAATTTTAATTGCAACCTTAGATTAATTAAAAATTAGCTCATATAAACGTTATTATGGAATGTTTCTGCAATAAATTTCAGATAATATTATTGCATAAAAATTATTTTCTCACTATCGTTTTCTCTATAAATAATAAAGATGAATTTGTGTGTGTGTGTGTGTGTGAGTGTGTGTGTGTGTGTGTGTGTGTGTGTGTGTGTGTGTGTGTGTGTGTGTGTGTGTGTGTGTGTGTGTGTGTGTGTGTGTGTGTGTGTGTGTGTGTGTGTGTGTGTGTGTCAATGTACGTGTTGGAAGCTCTGTAAGACATAGAGCCAACAAATTTTTCACATATATACTTTTGGAGGATTAAAATGTGCATCTAGAAGAGATTTTATTTTGGAATTTTAATCAGAATTTTAAATAATTAAAAATTAAACGAAATTTTGAGATTTTTTTTCCATCGTAAATGCCAAAAATACTGCAGCAAAAAATGTTTTTTACATAATGATAAAATTTAAAAGTGTATATTTTCAGTTATACAAATTTTATATTTGTAACTTTTTTATGAATTTTGACTATTTTTCAATATTTTTTTTTACCTAATTTCTAATGATAGAAGGCATTGTTGCTGTGCGATTCAAACCGTTTTCATTGTTTCAAATATTTAATCACGTGATTTTCTTCCATTGTTAAAAGTTCAAGAAGAAAGTTTCTATTTAATTAATAATTAATTCTATTTAATAATAATTCTATTAATAGTTTATAAGACGAAATTTAAAAAATGAAGTTACACTATCGTGAAAGCTAGAAGATAGATGAATTTGACATTTAAATATTTAATAGCTCTATAATGTCATGGGATTAACCTCCCTTAGAAAGATTTATAAACACTATGAACAGAGCGTACACAAGACAACTAAACGGAATTAAATTAACGTTAATTACGACGGAATTAACGTTAACAATTGATTTTCTTGACGGAACTGACAATTTGACGGAATCATGGATATTAAGTTATATCTGAAAAATTTAATTGAAATTCAATATAACCAGTATATCCGGCATATCAGTTGGTCGCCATAGGCAACTAGTTATTAATAAATTAGAATGTGTATGTGTGTATGCCTGAAAATTTTAGCATTCTACAAACTCATATTGTTTGATCTATAGTTACCAAATTTGGCGTATACATACTTTGGAGTATTTATGCGCCATGAATACGCACTTCCCATCAATTTCCTTTGAAATTTTAATTAGAATTTTAAGTAATTAAAAATTAAGCGTAATGGCACATTCCTGCTATAAATTTCCGAGTGTATTAAAATACAAAAATGAGTTTCACACCAGCTTAAAATATTGAAAAAATACCTTTCTAATGATATCTGATTTTTTTGCCTCATAATTTTTTTTTTCTATTTAAAAAATATATATTTAGCATATTTGAAAGCTTTATACTTTATTGTTGATATGTTTGTATGAAAACATTCTTGATTTCAATGAACCATTTAAAAACCATTTTTTGCCACATATATTTTTTTTTCTTCTTCTTTCTTTTTAATCAGTTAAAAAAAACATTTTAAACGTATTCTACTACATTATATTTAATCGCAGAAATAAAATTCAAATCGTTTTCATTGTTGCTACTAACATTTCTCCTCTAGAATTTTTTCTATCTACTAATATTTCACCTCTGGAATTTTTTCTGTTTTGATAATCAATATATGCAAATTGTTGAGTAGGTATTAGTATAAAACATACATTTAATAAAAATTTTGAAATTTTACTGAACTTGCAGTTATGGTTTACCTTTAGATTCAAGCAATGGCGAAAAATTTTTATAAAGTGCGCCCAGTTTTTTTAAAAAAAATATTGCTCTTTCCTGTGATGTAATTGTGTGTATAAAGACGTAGACAAAAAAATCGGAGAAATGTATAACCCAATGAACTAAGCAGCATAAACCTTCTAAAATGGTATAAGTTATATGTCTATCAGAATTTGAACTTTAAAAATGTTTCATGATGGAAATTATTAAGAGACAAACTGGATTACAAAATACTGGATTTAAATTTTTAGCAATCATTAATTCCGGTTATTGGTGGCCAAAGTAGCTAGTAAAATATAAATTACTGTTAATAGTCTGTTCCATTAAGATACATCAACGGCGTTTCATTATTAAAAGTTCTTTTGAGTATTTATTTGGTGAGTACTTAAATATTACTCTGCCCTTCATACTTTCTCTTAAGCAATGATAAGGTACAGAAATCTTTAAAAAAAAAACTCGAACGCAAGATTTTTATGTATCTCTAAGAATGAATATGAATCTTATTCTTATAATGAATATGAATTTTATACCTTTCTGAAACCGAAAAACTCATTTCTGAAATTAGCCTATGTATATGACTATGAATGCGTTAACTAAAAAACGAAACAATTTAAACGAAAAAAAAATCGATATGTAATTTCAACGTAAATAGAGGAAAACTAGCATATAATCTTATAATTAAAATTAAAAACCATCTTTCGTTTCGAACAATTTTCAACAATACTTTTTATTTTTGCAATGTAATTAAAATCCTTGTTTCATCAGATATTTAATCATTCAATTTTCTTCCATTGTTGATTATTAAAAGAATTATGCCCCATTTATTTATTATATAGATATTATATAATAATATTCTATTTAGAGTCGCAGTTTATTTGAGAAATAAAAGCAGTGAAATCAACGTTATTTCCGAATTTGCATATTAACTTCACGAGCTTTAGCTTAAGGACCACAAGAAGGCGATCTTCTAATGAGAAAATATCCAGTATATTAAATTTACTATTTAAACGGACTTATCATGATCCTATATCTTAAATAACTTGGGAACTTATTAAATCTAAATTGGGTACTACTATTTAAAAAGATAGATAAATTGGATAGTTTACATTTTTAATGGCCCTTTAATACTATGGACTTCCTTCTACTGGGAAAATGTATGTATACAATAAACAGAATAAGTGTAAGTTTATTAAAATAGTGCGCCTTTAAAATCTATCATAATTTCATGTTTAAAAATACCTTGTTGAGTGAATTAGTTATATCAAGTTATGGATACGAGATTTAATTGAAATTAAACTCAAACGAAATTCTCGGTGAATTAGCCCTTGTCAAAATCATCTAGTAATATAATAAAAAAAAGATATTTAAATATTTTGAAAAAGTATTAAACGAGTGACTGGAAAAAGAGCACATTTGTGAGATTCATTAACAGTACGCGTTCATTAGGCTATTGGATTGTTAAGTTGTATGCTGCTTAGATCCGCAGAATAAAATAATTATCAGGGAACTTCAGTTTCTGTTTTCGGATTTTGTCGCCAAAAAGGAACTAGTACTCTCAATTTGCCCAGATATTTTTTTTTTTTTTTTTTTTTTTACCTCGAAGTACTTGGGAAAGGTTTTCAAAGTTTATTTTTAATGTTTTTAGAATAATATACTGAGCAGTTGGTTATCTCAAAATATTGGTGTGCTATATTTCTATCATATGTAATTTGATAGAAATTTAACGCACCAATATTTATATACATAATTTGATAATGTACAACATGATATTAATAAGCAACTTGAATATGCATAACTTGATAATCACGGTTCATTCCTTCTAGAAAATATTTTTAAACTTCAAATTGTGATAGAATTTAAAGTTGTGTTCTATCAATACTTTTACATCGATTTTGTTTATTAAGTTAAAGAATCTTCCTAATAGAATCAAATCCCATGGCATCATGATGTCATCAAATACTGAACTGTCCGGTTCATTTATAGTGGTTTTTGCGGTAATGTAACTGCACTTTCTAAATTTCTCAATTAAATGGGTAGTATAACTCTTCTTCCTCGCGATAAATTGTTTAATTAAACAATAAAAACTATTTGAATCTCATTGCAACAATAAAATGCATTGTTGAAAATTTTGCAAACGATATATTTTTTTTAAAAAGTGTTGAAATTCAGCGAAAATATTACAGGGCAATTAAACTGATATCAATAAAGAGGAAAGTAATGTGAAATAATTAAAGTGAGATAAAAATTACTTTTGCGGTAATATAACTTCACTTTCTTAATTTCTCAATTAATTTCTTAATTTCTCAATCAAACCTCGCGGTAAATTGTTTAAAGAAACAATGAAAACTATTTGAATCTCATTGCAACAATGAAATGCATTGTTGAAAATTTTGCAAACGATATATTTTTAAAAAATGTTGAAATTCGGCGAAAATATAACAGGGTAACTAAATTGATATCATTAAAGTGAAATAATTAAAGTAAAATAAAAATCGCTTCTAATGTTCTAATATTTGCAGAAATTATCGCGGAAAAATTCTAAGTTTTCTTTTAATTTTTGATAAATTAAAAGTAATACTAATAATATTTAATACTTAACTAATAATATTTAAAATTGAGATTTCTTACCATCTTCTAGCTTGAAGAATAGGAAGAGGTGATTTTGACTGGTAGATTGGAGATCTTCTGCAGAGTGAAAATTCTTAGTGGATACCCATCTTTATATGATAGAAACCCCCCACGTACAGCCAGTGATTGGGTGGTTTTAGAGAAAAAAAAATCACATTTCTGTCAAAATATTCAACAAGAACATTCGATGGCCTTGTATTTATTCGATCAGAGGGGGACTCTGAATAGAAGATCTAACGAGTTCTAATGGGGCAGAACTAATACGCTCCGCTTCATAGACGACAAAAATCCGTTATTAGTTTCTGGTCCACACGTGTGAACCGACAGTCCTCATACAGCCAGATGGAATTCAAAAGTTTGCTGATGTAAGTTGCCATTTTAAAATTCAATTTGCGCAAATATATTTATTGATAAGATTTTATTTAATGTTGTGATTTTATTGGTATGTCTGGAACATTGTTGACACGAAAGCGTTTTAGGTGGTAAAAATACTGAGATATAATGATGAAGCATTCAATTTGGAATATTTTGGGGTATGGAGGTTGAGAAAAGATGAAAAGACGAGGGTAAATTATTTGACGTCAGTAATTTTAAATTTTGTTAAGGCCTTCATTTAATTGCATTCAAAGAATTGAATCAGTGGTATTTTGAAAATAGCTCTTTCAATAACTGCTGTAAATAACACAAGGTTGGAACGTTTCTTTTGTGGACATTAATGGAAGGGATATTTTCTTAATTCATCAACAGCCAAAGAATTTGCGTTTTTTTTTTTTTCCCTTAAAATATAAATAAATAAGTTAATTTATTTACAACATGTTAAAAATTAATTGATTAATAAATTAATTTATTATTTTTATTATTTAAAAATTAATTGATTAATAAATTAATTTATTATTTTTATTATTTAAAAATTATTTTACTATAAGTTTATTTTATTAAATATAATAAACAATTAAAATTAAATTGTTTAATAATTATCGGTATAACTTTTTAAAATATGTATTAATAATAAAAGAGGGTATGAGTGCCTTTTCTCTTGTAGCCATTCTACAAGGTAGACCTTATGACGCAGAACTGTAAAATTTGGCACAAATATACTTTGGAGGATTTGAATGTGCACCTCGGTGGTATTTTGCTTTCAAATTCAATTAGCTTAAATTGATCAAGATTTTGTGCATCTCTGAGAAGTTCGGAAATTATTACACAAAAATGATTATCACATCATTAAAATAAAAATACAAATAAACGTTATTTTTATTTTTTATTTTATTTATTTATTTATTTTGCCAATATAAATTTAGTTGTCCTCTATTTTTTTCAAAAAAAATTTATCAATTTTCAAAATAATAATAATAATTTACAATTTTATTCATTATTAGTCACAAATGGAGATCAACTAGTCCACCAAAGACATTCGTTACGTATATTTCAAGTTAAATCGTTTGGATATAACACAATTGCAACATTCATAACAAAACTCATGATACCGTCAAATCCTGAGGCATTAAAGCTGTATTTTTTAATTGCCATATAAATATTCTGTTCATTGTACACATGAACCTTTCTAATGGATACTATTTCTATACTATTAAATAGTAATGTTTAAAATATAAAGATGCGATTCAACTATCTTCAAAATTTGCTGTATCGTAACTTCCCTTTTTATCTGTCTTATAAACTACGCAGATATTAAACAGAATCTTTCTTCTTTAGCTTACGACAATAGAATAAAATCACATGGTTAAATATTTGATGGATCAATGGAAACGATTTGGATTTAAGGGCAGCAATGTAATTAATTTCTGGAAATTAGGGAAAAAACTTTTTATAAAATTGTCAAAATTAAGAAAAAAACTTGTTCAATTATTTAATTGATATCATTACAAAACAATTTCTAAAATTTCGAAATAATGTAAAATTTATATTTATGCAATAATTTTTTCAGATGTTATAGTGGAAAAGCTAAAAAATCCAGCTTAATTTTTAATTTAAAATATTCTTGCGAAAGTTTAAAAAAAAAAAACCTCCATACTTTCTTCTTTATTATTAGTAGAGATTATTGTGGAAGATATTTTAATCGTTTGCACTATTTCATCAAATATTTAATCGTGTGATTTTTTCCATCATTGAAAACTAAAGAATAACGATTCTTGTTATTACATGTGATATGTATTTGGGGAATAAGAAAATGAATTTACTGCCCAATGTGCGATTAGAAAATAAATTATGTTTACGTTTACGATTTTAAAGGTGAGAATATCAACAGAGTGTTGAAACCAGATGGACCAAATTTGGTACGTAGTTACTTTACCAGTTAGGTGATCACTAACAAATAAAGTTTTAATAAGATTTTTTAATTTAAAGATTGATCGTCGGAATTTTAATATTTTGCTAATTTTTCAGAAATTTTGCTCCATTTTAAAATAATACAAAAGGAGCTTTTCAATGATATCAATTTTACTCCCTTGCTTTTTTCTTTAATTAAAATTTTTTTAAAAAAATATTTATAATTATATTTTACAATAAAACTTTTCATTATTTCGTTACTAGATATATCCTCATGCATGCTGATATTAAATACGTTTGTGTGTGTGCGTGTGTGTGTGTGTGCGCGCGAGCGTGCGTGCGTGTATGTGTGTGTGTACACGTTATCACTGCTATATAGTTAATAACAAATTTTAGAACTGAAGATAGACGAATCAAGCCTAAAACATTATTATTTTAAAATGTGCCCGCGTCCTCTCCATGGTCAGGGCGTCCCGGTTCGAGCACGGTTGTTCTTCTGTTGTCTAACTGTGCGAATGTGCCCCCTTGTAAAAAGCGTATGTGACGCATGAAGTAGCTAAGTACTATTGGCCCTAGTTGGCGCTACTGAAAAAAAAAAAAAAAAAAAAAAAAACAAGAGACGTTCACTCGGCTTAAATTGCTGACAGATAACTGTCAGTGGGCTTATAAAGTACCATCAGTCATAACAACAATTTTAAAATGTGTCAGATTGAATGTGCGAATCTCTTTTATTAATTAATTATTGTTATTATTTACTTTTTATACTGTATTCAATTTTTGGTTATATTAAAATTGCGCATTTCCCCTTTTTCTGCACATAAGGAGAAAGTATTGGTGTTGTTAAAAAATTCGACCAGAGATTCTGGTGAAACTCCACTTTTCAGGTCTCCCTGAATAAGAAAAAATAATTATAAATAATCTGGAATTATATCTGTCTGCGAACAGGATTATTCACAAATATTTTCAATTAAAAGGATGAAATTTGATATAAGGTCTTTACACCAAATCTGTACCGGCGTTCTGGTATATGGGTAGCGCGTCTTCCCCGTTCTCTGGGCGTTCCGGTTCGGGCATGGTTGCTCCTCTTTTGTGTTCTATCTATGAGGTGTGTGAATGTGGCCTCCTGTAAAAAGGGGTTGTGCCAGCGAATGTGACGCATGAAGTAGCTAAGTCGTACTCTTGGCTTTAGTGAGCGCTACTGAATAAATAAGAGACGCTCATCCGGATTAAATCATTGACTCATAATTGTCAGCGGGCTTGTAAAGTGCCATGAGTCACAACGCACCAATTGTGTACATTTTTTTCAAATTTTATACCAAATGTATTCAAAGCAATTCTGTCTATCCGGCTGACCGAATATAAATTAAAATGTCAATTACCAAATGGAAAAAGCAATATGAATAAAATTCGTATCAAATTTTGAACGAAATCCAACAAGAAATTGGTTGAATATTGGTCTGCATTTTTGCACGAGCACGAATGCAATAAATCAGCAGTGCAACAGCTTGAATAGTTGAAATTTGATGCACAGTTTTATAATCTAAAATGATGTCTTCATTAAATTTTGAATCAAACACGTCAAAAGATTGATCTTCTGTCGGTCTGTATGTTCATTCGTAAGTAAACACGAAAACTCAAACATGCGATGACATTAATAAAATTTTGCATGTGATCTTGTGACTACAACTATAGTCATGTGTCAAATTTTATACAATTATTATGTTTCACATTTTATATTTAAAGAATGATATCTAAAATACATATTCGATTTTTTGATGCTTGTGTATAAAACGCACCCCAGGGATTAATCACAAAATAATCTCCAAAGACAACACAATAATAGGCTATTTCGTAACTAATTTTCGTAAATGACATGTAGTTAATAATACATAAGCACCAGTTTTCTTTACTGAATTACGTAGGGCCGCGATGGCATGGTGGTAAAGTCTCGGCTCGTGAGGCGTAGGGTTTTAGGTTCGAGACCCGATTCCCCCGAAGAACCGTCGTGTAAAGGGGTCTGTTGCACGTTAAATCCGTCATGTCAAACGTCCTCCCGCTGGTGTGGTGTGGAGAGGGGGGTGCCAGCTCAGGTGTCGTCCTCGTCATCTGACCGCGGTTCAAAATGACGAGGTCCGTCCCAAAATAGCCCTAGTGTTGCTTTACAACGGGTCGTTAATGTAACTAAACCAAACTATCATTACTGTATTACGAAGTATGTGAATTTTATCCACAGGATTCTGAAAATAAAAATTTGAGCATTCGTGACGTCACTGTCTTGCACAAAGTCCAACTTTTTATAAAACGGGAAGGAGAAACTTGTTACTTTCTCGTATGCGTAGTATAGAGAAATATTAATAATCATCAAAAAATTAGAACTCAAGATTTTGACGAATCTCCATGTTTTAGATCTCACTGAGTTCGAAAAACACATTTCTGGAAAATGTCCATCTGTCTGTCTGTGACAAAGGGAACTCAAAACCGCTTTGTACTAGACAGATGAAATTTGGCAAACGGTTTTATAACAAATTTGCAGGTTCCTATCAAATTTTGAGCAAATCGGTCAGTTTATTATAAATTAACACATAACTTTAAAAAGATGAGAGCTAGATAAATAAAATTCGGCACATAGCTTTAACATCTATATGGTAGACATCTTTCAAAATTCGGCCAAATCCAGCAAAGGGTTGACCGTCTGTCGGTCTCCACTTTCAGAAGCATATAATCGCGAAAACTCAGTGACTTAAATATATCAAATTTGGTATGAGATTGACTTCAAGTGCAGTTTTGATTTTCGGTTACTATTAATGGGATGCCAAGGATTAATCGCCAAATAGTAATAATCGCCAAATAGTAATAATCGCCAAATAAATTCAGTAAACTTTTTAAATTCGTGTTAAAAGTTAATATTTCTTAACTATTGTACACCAGTAAGCGATGCCATGTAAGGCGTTCTATGGCATGGCAAATATATTAGAGAGTATGCGAGAAAGTTTTTGGGAGACCACTTCCGCTAATTTATTAAAGAATATATGAGAAAATTTCTGAGATACCACTCCCTCTGGTTTTAAAAATCTGAATCTTTTAACACTTTGCATCCTTGGAACTGGACCTAGTATAAAAATTTTATTAATACCAATCTAATCTTCGTCAAAAGTATGACAAACTACAAAATTGTGTGACTACCCATAAATACATACAAGTATGTTTAAAAGCAGGGAAACACCCTTTTAATTTATTTAACATGTCGAAACCTCTTCTTCGCACGCTAGGAAGCCTTACACGCTTGAACATCTTGATACCGAAGATTAACTGAACATAGCATATAAGGTCGTGGCGCTATCCGAAAACTTTTAATTACTATAGCCTTCTATACCTTATCACGGAAGAATGCGCGTTTCACGAACAAGTCAATGAGTTTCGTTCGCGAAAATTTGCATACAAATGCATTTTTGGGGCCTAAAATTGTGTTTTCTTGTGCGCAGATGGAATCCTCACGAAGATTCGTGATTCGGCGATTAAAATGGAATTATAAGCTATGATAGTGATCCCAAGTTTATTATGAGAAATGGAATACGAAATTGTTAAGCACTCATTATAATATTTAAGTTGGCAATTGTTTTTGGAATTGTACTGTTGAACGAAAGAGAAATAAGAAACTTCATTAAAATGTTTTAGTTTCTTCGCAATAATAGTTTGAGTGGCAACAGAAGAAATAACTCAAATCAGCTTAATCATGCAATGGTCTGAAAATTGCGTTTTGTTAATGGGGTAAATACCAGAATTTTAAGATCTTCTCATTGTAAAAATAAAGATTTAAAGCTCAAGGACAAAATAATAATTTGATGAGTCATTAAAATACATATTGGATGCTTAGACATTCAAACTGGTTAACTTTTTTCATAAATATTTGCTTAATTTATATTCATTCACTTTTCTTTAACATCATTACACTGATGGTTTCGGATGGCCCAGTTTTACACAAACTGGTCAAATGAAACCTCGGAAATTTAACAAAGGTTTAACTAAGAAATTTAATTATAATCATTTTAAGTCTGCCTACAAAGGCCATGCCAGAGAACGCCTTACATGGCATTGGCGTACAATAGTTAACTTTTGTTAACTTTTTTAACTTTTGGGTTTTTTTGTTAACTTTTGGCGTGAATTTAATATTTTCATTAAATCTATCGTGTCGTCCTTGGCGAGTTATTTGGCGATTAATCCCTGGCAACCGGTTAATAATATCTAAAAATCAAATTTAGGTTTTATGCATGTTTTTCTCAACTGATTAAAACCAAAATTTGACCCAAAACTGAACTCGTAGTCACAAAATCCCATACCAAATTTGATGTATTGAAGTCATTGCTTTTCTGAATCATGACCGTTTATATGTTTATATGTTAGGTAAATATTTCGTATACCATCTTTTCTTTAAATTTATATTCTATCAAATTTCGTGCAAACTCCATTTAGAGGAAGTCTGTCTGACCAGCTGTTTGTCTTCAAATGAACTCAATAATTACAAAACGTGAAGAACGATTTAATTTGGCACACGGGTTTTGGCATTTAAAATATAGATTCTTATCAAGTTTCGAACCAAATCTGTCGAATGGTCGACTGTCTATTGGTCCTTACATTCTCATGCATGTAAATATGATAATGTACAAGAAAAGACTCATATTATCTTGTGACTGTAACTGCAATTCCTTGCCAAATTTTGGTATTAATAGGTCTGCAAAATGGCATGCAAAACATGTATTCGCAAAACAGATTCAGTGAAACTGTTAGATTCATAAATCATATCACTGACTCTCCGACCTACCCGAAGCCACACGGATAAAGAATACTGAATGACCGGACCGCCGCAACAGCATCTTTGTCCGAAACTGTGGTTGAAACCTAAGGGCAATCACCCGTTACGGTACAACACTTCCCGAAGGAAATACGTCCTGTCGTCGATGGGGGGAGCCAGATCCCCCACCTTTTTGTGTACCCTCCAGAGTGGTGAGATCCAACCGCCATACCGGAAGCATCTCATCCTCATTTCGAGGTGGCCCTCCCCGGGGGTTCTGCTGGATTCATAACAAAGATCTGTAACGAAGAAAGAAATTTTCACCAAATCTGTACTTGAACCAATGCAATGCAAGGAATTCATGGCAATATCTAGTTCCACAATTTTATATGGGGGGGGAGAGAAGTGAAAATTAATTGCAGGGTATGTGAAAATATACAGGAATAGACCATTCCTGTATTTAAGAACTGAAAGGAATTTGGAAATAGTAACTTAGATGAAAAGGAATCTACCTTTGCCCTCAAGTTTGCCGAGAAGAATTTTTTTCACTTGCATTTGCTTTTTGGAAAGAATAGATTTTCCTTACCAGTTGTCAATCCCAAAACTTTTTTTCATGATGTTCAAAATGGGGATGGGGGATACGATGTCTTCATTGGTGTTCAACAAACAAAAATTATTTAAAAATATTTATTAACTAAATATATTGAAGTATTTTATATCAAGATGGATTTATTCGAAGATTTTTGGTCAAAGATGTATCGAAGAATTGGGAAAAAGACAGTTTTTCAATGTTCATGATTCCCTTTTGTTCCCTATGTTTATGATCTCCTAATTTGGAAAAAGACAGTCTTTTTTCATGTTTATGATTCCTTAGTATTGTCCTTTTTGAACCTCAAACGATATCGTTTCAATGTTTTTTATAACAATGAAACTAAACAAAGCTATAACAATTATTTTCTACTTCAAAAACGAGATATTTTTTAATAGTTTACTGTAACAATTGGCGTCTAATATGAAGCCTTTTCCTTACTTAATCTACTTCTTTTCTTTTCTTTTTTAGATTGTAGCTCCAGGCAACTGGAAAAAAGATGAGATTGATTATATCTTAATTTATATTTGGTGAGGAAAGAAAGAGATGTAATATTTATGCGCCTTTAAATTTTCGCCGAATTCTTGTACGTTCTGTGTGAGACAAATGACAATAAAAATTATTAGGTAAATAATATTCCGCCTCAAACGACGATTCACAGCCGTTGCCACAGAGACAAACCACAACTATGCGCCGCAGGAGGCGGGGTCCCAGCTGGGATATCGACCAATAAGATCATACCTCCGACCTCTATGACGACTTCTTGCATTATTGACAAGATAGCGTTATCTCACTACGGGCCGTCTGACAGTTTCTCACGACACAGAAAAAAAAAAAAAAATAGTCCACTCACTCACAAAGTTCTGTCTCGTAATTATATACATATGGAGAACGGCACGCACTCCGTTCTTTTGTTCGAATTTCGAATGAAAAGTTGGCGGGAAAAGAATTATAAATAATAATTTGATGTCATATATCGACTATCGTTTGGCACCCAGTTCATGGGAAGTGAAGCGAATCGATGAGGTCAGGTCAAGGTTAAAAGCGGGAGTTTGACATTATCGCCTCGTTGCATGTTTTTATTATTAAAAAGTGACGGTCGGCGTGCCTTTTTTTTATGTGATTGTTATGTTTATAGCCTGTAATGGGCTGTCAATCATACGGTGCCTCCCGGAAAGAGTTACATCCAGAAATAACAGGTTGCAGCGCGCTCTGTAATGGATGTCGCAAAGGTGTTGGGAAAGTGCCCCCCCCCCATATCTTTATTCTGAAGCATACATGATGAAATGATTCGAAAAGGCTCAGACGCCTTTTTTGTATTGATGTTTTTTACTTAAGGTTTAATATAAAAGTTTGATCAATTTCTTTTCTTATACCTGAAATGGGATTTTTTTTTTTCTTTCTGAGGTAAATAAAATAACATTTATGAAGGTTTATTCAAATAATAACAGACTAATGTAGAGTAAAATCAATTTTTTTTTTTTTTTATGTGTAAGACAAAACAAAAGTTGTTTTTCCAATGAAAATGTTTCAATAAAGTGCAAGAAATGGTAATTATTATGCGCTTGTCACTGAAATGATGGAAACACAATACATGGGATAGAAATAAAGTATTCAGTAGTTATTAATTATCTTTTTTTCCAAAATATCATCTTTATATTTTATGAAATTTAAGAAAGTCAAAGTGAATAAACAAATAGTTATATTTAAAAAAATCAAATCTATTCAAGTCAGGTATCATTCAGTATCCAAAAAAAATATTTTAAAAATTTGAAAGTTTTTCATAAATGCATTTTTTTTTTCCTTCTTGGTATCCCTATACAAAAGTAATTAAATATTGCTAGGATTTGGATGATATAAAAACAACGAAATCTAAAAGAATATTGAGATGTTAAGAGAAAGAATCTTTCTTATGAATGGTAACTGCAAAAAAAATTTAACACAACAGTTGTTTTTTATGATAAGGCAATAATTCGTGTAATTTTATTTATCTTTAATTCTAAAAGAGCTATGGGGGAAAATTCTTATATTTACGTCTTCCATATCCACCTTCTTTGAGCTGATCAACTAAGAAATCTGACAAATTTTTACCATCCCTATTTCATATCTCCCCCTGATTCAAATCCCGAATATCTGTCAAGAAAATACATGTAATTGGTAGACTTCTTATGATAAATCTATGTAAAATTAGACCCATTATTAAGTGGGAAATACTGAAATAAGATCATTCCATCCTTGCTATAAATTATCTAGGGCATTTGAAAGACCGACCATCACAATAACAACAAGGATATTAAATCATTAATAGAAAATAATAGAAATAACTCTTTAAATAGAAAACAAACAAACATTGGTTTTGATCTTCTGGGCCGAAACGTAACGTTTGTCAAATATTGTTATTATATTACAATTATTGACAAAATTATTTTTTTGGCAGAGCTGTCAAAAGTAATGTCTTTGATTGTGAAGCAACCATGTCTCACGCAGCCTCTTCAGTAAAAAAAAGTTGAGCAGATTATGTGAAGTGTATGTGATTCAAAACACAAACGTATGTGTTCTTATTGTTTATTCAGATTAGCATTCTGCTAACAACACAATAAAGAACAAATTAATATGGCACAGAATTAATTTTAGACAGCACATGACTTAAAATTTTAAAAGAAATGTGAGTACTTACAAGAAAGAAAAGCTAGGTGTCTAGAAATTAATGAATGATATGTTATCCAATGGAGAAGATGATAAATTCTAGTGTTCCACGATAGAATGTGAGCCCTAGTTCAGGAATTCGTCATTAAGTAATTCAGAAAACACCGATAAGTCGTTAGCAAGGCAATAAAATAAGGAATGCAACCTGTCCAGAAATTAATGAATGATTTACTATCCAATGGAGAAGACGAAAAATTCTAATGTTCCAAGAATGATCACGAGTCGTAGATCTAGAATTCGTCATCAAATAATTCAGCAAATAGCGATAAGCTTTTTTTTTTGTTGTTGTTGTTGTTGTTGTGTGGCTATTTAAGCCAAATTTTGCGCAGTAGCTTCTGAGGTAAAGACCCCTGAGCACCCGAGGGCAGAAGTCTGACTTCTAGCTCAAATGGAGATAGCACACACACACTCGCTTGCACAACCCCTTTTTACAAGGGGGCTCATTCACGCACCTCACAGAGAGAACACAAGGAAGAGAACAACCATGCCTGAACCAGGACGCCTAGATCACGGGGAAAACGCACTACCCCGAGGCCAGGACGTCGGCAGCGATAAGCTATTAATAAAATTTTAAAAAAGAAAAGAAGAAAAGAAAGGAAAAAGCAAGTCGTAAACATAATGTAAATCAAAAGATCCCATGTGAAACATGGGTGATTCATACTGCCCAAATGAATACATGACTTATGAGACATCCTGGTCCCAAGAGGCAATTAATCTATTAAGGTTAGTTACTAACTGAGAACATCATTCCTCCGTAAGTCTGCTCCTTCTATAGGAAGTAAGACCTATACTATTGGCCTCTCATAGGAATTAAGACATACCTCTTACAAACATTTGCGAGTTCAGGCAAATTAACTGATGAATATAATTTTAAAATTCCTGGACCAATGGAAGTGAGTGAAAATTGATTATAAAATTTCAGCTTTATAAACACGAAACAAATAAAATTAAATAAAAGTATTTAAAATAGATTTAAGATCGTAATGGTTTGAAAAAAAGTGATTAATTAGTGATTGCAAGCTCCATATAAAAGAATTCCATTCAAAATTAAGCAATATTAAGATCTTTTTTTAAAAAAAAATTGAAGTTTAAATATCTATATTTCATGGTTTTTTTTTTTTTTTTTTTTTTGTACTTTGTAGAATTATCTGCTAACTTTAATCCAGAAATTCTTGTATAAATTTATGTATTTCACGTATCTCGGAAACGAATTTAACGATTTGGATCAAATTTTATATATGCAGATAAGGTTTTGCCTTTTAAATTTGTCTATATAGGATCTTTTCCGAAAAATCCCGATTTTGCACAATATTTTATATATATATATATATATATATATGTAATCATGTTTTAAACTCTTAATTTAATGCAGATTAATTTCCAAAACTTTATCTTAATTTAGCCCATCGTAACTTCATTCTAAAATATTTGATATAATTCCACTTTCGATTTAATTAATCCCTTTGTAAATAATGCGCCATCAATAACTACGTGTCACATGAGAGTGATACTTCGGTACCCTTGAACAGGTGTCAAAGGTCATTCCCTCGGCACGTGGCTGGAAATCCTATGTTATATAAGGCAAGTCATCATCTGTTCGTCCCTTTTTTCCCTTTTCTTACTTCTCTGTGTGCCGTTCTGCGTTTTCTTGAATATAATAATGCCTGCCACTCGGAATAGAATAAAACGAAATTAAAAATACCAAATCTCTTCACTGTTTCGAACCTGCATTCTACTTCAATCAAAATATGTTACATATTATTTATGGATTCGAAATCCATTGGGGTTTCCCCGCACATGTTCGAATCCTGTCTACTAAATAATATATAATCCTTTTCGAATCCTGTCGACTAAATAATATGTAACATATTTTGATTGAAGTAGAATGCAGGTTCGAAACAGTGAAGAGATTTAGTATTTTTAATTTCGTTTTATTCTATTCCGAGTGGCAGGCATTATTATATTCAAGAAAACGCAGAACGGTACACAGAGAAGTAAGAAAAGGGAAAAAAGGGACGAACAGATGATGACTTGCCTTATATAACATAGGATTTCCAGCCACGTGCCGAGGGAATGACCTTTGACACCTGTTCAAGGGTACCGAAGTATCACTCTCATGTGACACGTAGTTATTGATGGCGCATTATTTTTACAAAGGGATTAATTAAGCCGAAAGTGGAATTGGATCCCAAAATAAGAGAATATTTTAGAATGAAGTTACTATGGGCTAAAATAAGATAAAATCTTGGAAATTAATTAAATTAGAATATCATTACATTATCATTATCATTACATCATTACATTATTATTAGAATATCATTACATTTATATATATATATATATATATATATATATATATATATATATATATATATATAACAATTAGAATAAGTATATTCAACTACCGCATCGCAGCGTGGGCAGGGTAGTATAATGGTCAGAATAACATGAATGACGCGTAGCAGGTTATAGGATCGACATGCGCTTTTTGGCTTTACTTTTTTTTTATTTATGTATTTATATTTAATATTTTTGCTTTTTAAGTTTATCTATATGGGTGTCTTTCCTGAAAAAAACCCAATTTGACAAAAAAAGAACCCACAATTTTTTAACTAAATATTGGAACCTTTACTAATCTGCTCTCATGCCAACAATATCATATAGCGCCTCTTCGGACACGATTTCACCATGGTAAATCTGAGTGTAAGTTCAAAAATATAAGTAATGATAATTGATAAACTGTAAAATGAATACTGTAATATAACAGATTGTTTCGAATATAACGTGTTAAACTAAGTGAATCCATATTTTTTTTAAAGTTGAATGACCATGTCATATGTAGGTAAGATTGAAAAATATGCATATGTAATTAGTGTGTGATTCGTATCTAAATGTTTTCTCTGAAAAAGAAACCCATAATTTTACAAAAAAAAAAAAAAAAAAAATGACTTGCGAAGTTTGGTTTTCTATATATTTTGCATTAGTTACAAATGCAGTTTGGGATACATATAGCTATTTCCAAATTAATTAAAACATTCCTATTGATCTTAAAAACAATCTTGACCATTCACCCCAAATTCCGATCGTGTAACCAACACCTCCATTCACGGAAGGCACGATTAAAATCTTAATCGAAACGAGATTACTTATGATCCGTGCGTGCGGTCAATCTACTTTTCCCATTAGTCATAAGTTTTTTCGCAACGCGACCTGCCGAAAATAACCCCACTCAAAAAGTGTTCTCGTTCGTAATGGCAGCCTCTGAGTTGTTTACAGTCAGCTGCCGGCCACGCGACTTTCCGTGATTCTGACGATTGCACAAAAACCGGCCCGGATTACGGACCCAAGAAAAGAGCGGCATTTGCATTTGCCCAGTTGCAGTTAATAGTCATCGTGCATTAGCACTCATCGTAGCTGTTTGTTTTGAATGTTACTCTTTGAATGGTTGGTTATTGAAGATGCGTGCTTCATGCTCTTAAATATGTTTTTGCAGGAACTCGATGGTTCTGGTGAAGCTACGCAAAACCAATGGAATGTTAATAGTAAGACTATGGAAAATGAAAAGAGGAAATAAGCGGTTTCGGTAATACAGAAACCATTATGAGCAAATAACGTATGTTGAAGGCTGTTAAACGGCAGGCCAAGGGATACAGATTTTTACTTTCTAGTATATGTAGTGTAGAGAAAGGATAGTAATTATCAAAAAAATTCGCATTCGATATTTTAACGAATCTCCATAGCTGGATGGATGAAATTTGGTATAAGGTCTTTACATCAAAATTGTATCTTTTCATTAAATTTTAAGCAAAATCTGTTCAGAGGAAGGCCGGATGTTCGAATATAAGTTAACTTGACAACTACAAAACGATGAGAGCTAGAATGTTAAAATTCGGAACACATATTTAACATCTGTAGTATAGACATCTATCAAAGTTTGAGCTAAATTCAATTAAGGGTTGACCGTCTGTCTATCTGTACTTTTATAAATATGTAAACGCTATAACTCAAAAACGCAGTTATTAAATTTGGTATGGGATTTTGCCACTACACGTGTAGCTTTTCAACACACTTTTGTTTCAATCGATTGGGAAAAATACATTTAAAACCCAGAATCAGATGTTATTAACCACATGCTAGGGTTTAGTCGCCAAATAACAGGCGAAAAATGACAGGATAAATTCAGTAAAAATGCTAAATTCACGTCAAAGGTTAATATTTCGTGACTATTGTACGCTAATGCCACGCAAGACTTCCTTTAGTATAACATCTATATTAGAGAGTATGCGAGAAAGTTTTTGGGAGACTACTCCCACTGGTTATTGCCAGATGTTTAATACAATTATCTTCTTCAGAGGCGCAAAAGCCCGGAATGGGTCCTGCCCATGCACAGAATTCCTTTCCATGGCGTCCTATTCTTGACTAAGGTTTCCCAGTTTGTCACACTAATAGTTTTCAGGCCTTTTTTCAGACAGTCAATCCACCTAAATTTTGGTTTCTCTCTTTCTTGGATATCAAACGGTTTAGCCAAAAAGATCTTATAATGGCTCGATTGTCATCCAATCCTATTAAGTTTCCTACTTATTTAATCCTCTGTATTGCTATAAATTTAACAATATCTGCCTTTTAAAATAATCTGGAAATGTTCGAGTTTATACCATCATAATAGCATCAATTTAGCAATCAACTTTGATGAACTACATCAAATCACAGCAACAAAAATAATTATTTTAATTTGTGCTTGTATGATAAACATAGAGCAGTTTTGTTTGTTTGATGATCTTGTGGTGAATAGCTTATAAGCCAGTAAACAACTACACTACCCGAGCAATTGCTTTTGTATCGTGGTCAAGTTATTGGGCTACGAACCGCAAGGTCCAAGGTTCTATTCTCACTCCTACCAATTCGTCACATTGGTGACTCGGACGATGAACCTTCAACCTTTGCACAGTTGTTGTGGCGCCATCTACTCACAGCAAGCCAAAGTTGTTAGATTCACTTGACGAAGCAACACAAAAGTCGTCAGACTCACTTGGCGCAACAGCAATCAATCACTCACCACACACGCTCGCCATAACGCTTGACGCTACTCAAGTAGGTACAGGCGCATTAAAATCAACAGCTAATACATCACCAATCAACTGCCATATCGTTCGTCTCACCTCCGACTCACTGGAGGGAGAGTCTGTGGTGAATAGCTTACAAGCCAGTTAAGAAGTACGCTACCCGAGCAATTGCTTTTGTATCGTGGTCATGTTACTGGGCTACGAATCACAAGGTCCCAGGTTCTATCCTCGCGCAATTCAATCCGCTACAATCTAAATAGCGAAACGGTCCTGCGGTTGAAGATGAAGATTTGTTCTGTGACATGTCTCTCGAAAACGGAAGGTTGTGGGGGGACGGTCGTGCATTGATGGCACATTTAGGAGGTATAATGAGCTTTCAAATGAAATAGTTGTTGCTGAAATAGCTTCAATGACTGGAGACTCTTTCGTTTTTGTGTACTTTGGAGGATGTTCAATGAAATAGTGTTTTTGAGATTTCTCTTAAAAATGGAGAAGGGCGAATAACTTTGTTAATGCTTATTTCACTTTCAAATTGTCAAATATACATAAACAGACAAAATGGAGTCCGTTGACCGATTTTATTATAACATTTGGAATAAATCTTGGAATATTTTAAGGATAAAACTATTTTTTTTTTTTTAATATCATCTATTTATGAAGAGAAAAACATACTACGATGAACGATTTTTTTCGAACTAATACAAGTCAGAAATCACACCGGAAGTAAAATAAATAAATAAATAAAGATGTGCCTATTTTGAGGAATCACCATATTTTTAATTTATAAACAATTTTTTTATTGCTGTTGCTGATTGCAGTACATTGTTTTTACTAAAAATTTACACGAATTATCCGAACCCATCAGTGTGAGAAAGCAAAATATATAAACTTTAAAGCGAAGTAGGGCTGATAAATGCAAATTAAAGATATTTCAAGCATTAAATATTGATTCATGTTTTTAACAGCTAAATTACTATAAAACCTGTATAAATTACTGATAAAAACAGACAGTCAAAAACTAAATAAATAAACCAGCGGGTGTGGTGTCTCTAAAACTTTCTCACATATTAAAGGTTTTATCACTCTAATAAAGATTTTATCCTTTTTCCAATGCATAAAATTGCAGACCTTGGGCAAAGAGATGAACACTATACTACGAATGCTCAGATTTTAATTACAAATTTCCACAGATAAGGATTATGGGTTCCGTAGCATAATAAAGAAAACGGTATTAGTGAATTAGTTGCTGGGTATTGATTAGCAATAGTTACGAAAAATCGAATTTGACACTTTTTGGCATCTAACATTTTTCTGAAGGCTGCTGGCAATCTTTGACGGTCAATCGCCGATATGCGGTTAGTGCACAATTAGCAAAAAACCGAATATACATTTTGGACATTTTTTTTCTTTCAATTCCTACTATTAGCTCATACTCTCTCTATGTATATCTTGTTCAAATTTTCAATCGTTAATAAAATACGTTTTATTCATCCACTCAAGTTCAAAATTTTTTTTTAATTTGTAGTGAATGACATTTGATGTTAATACAGTTTTTTCAAATATTAATTAATTAATTAAATTTGTCCAGTAATTTCTATTTGGTCGCCAAAGTCACCAAATCCGTCGCCATGTCGCCAAACTCTATTTTACCACTTAATATTGTAATTCTGTCATATGTATATACATATTTATATTAATTGTAATTATTGAATAAAAAGTAACTAAAATGAAAAAAATTTTTTGACCTAAGTAGAAATTGACTTATTATTTTTTTTATATATATATATTACTTGTTTTGTTGGATTTTGACATAGAATTTCAATTGTAGCTACAAGATCGTATGTAAAATTTGATTTTTTTTCAAGTCATTGCTTTTTTTTAGTTATTGTTTACATGTGTGTGAAAGGACAGACCAACAGATAGTCAACCACTTGTCAGATTTGGTTGAAATTTGGTGCGTATTTACATTTTAGATGCAAAACATGTGTTCTTAATTTTATTTATCAGCTCTTTATATTTTGTAGTCATCATATTCACTTGAATTCGATAGTCAGATTTCTTCTGAATAGACATTTAAAATTTAGTGTATAGACCATACAACAAATTTCATCCATCCAGCTCAAAACGTTTTAGAATTATTGGATTCCCAGACAAACATGCATAATTCCAAAACTATGTTTTTCGTCAGACAGGTCTAAAAGAGAGGCCAAAGTTTTGAGTTCGAATTTTTTGATAGTAACAATCTTTTTTCTATATTTTGTATACGAGGAAGTAAAAATGACTTGTTTCTATGAATCTCGCCTCTTTAATGTGTGTAACTAAATTTTTGTAACATCCTGTCAAGCGATATTCATGTCATATATACTATGTTATGAGTATACTGCTATGTTCAATGTATGTTCAAAATATAAATATCGACAAAATGCTTAAAAAAAATTTTATTTAAAAAATTATTAAAGCGAAATCATAACACAGGCAGAATTATGACATCATTATTTTAGCATAATATCGATAAATATCGACGAAAATGGAAAAAAATGCAAATGCAAAAGCTCTAAATGGAAAAAAAAGCAAATTTTTTTTTTTTTTTTTTTTTTGCAAAGTTATTATTTTTTTTATCTATTTTTTAAATAAAAAAAAGGTTTAATTTTACAAAAACAGCAAAAAAAAAAAAATGACAAACTTTCGAAATTATAATATTAGAAACTAATAAATTTATGATAACTTAAGAAATATTAGCTTAAATATTAGTTGTTAAAGTTACATACATGGCATATTTCCAAACATTTTTATATTTTGTAATGAATTAAAACTAAAACAGAATGTAATTATCAAACAAATTTTATATTTTAAATTTAAAAACAAATGAAACGTTTTATATTAAGAAATATTAATATTACGGATACCTTTATAAATATTTAAATAACATTGAAAAGAAAAGGATTCTTCAGATTTTAAAAAAATTATATGGCTGAAAATTGCGTTTATCTAATACAGAATGATAACATCAGGATCTGGTTACTTGAAAGGCTCATTAAAATCGTGCCAAGTATCCCAAAATTCGCCAAAAGCCTGCCAATTTGTATTACCACAAGATTATCAGAATTACATCATTTGATGGGAATTCACCCTCCAACAATTTAATTTTTTAATTTCATTGAATTATTTATTTTTAAGTCGGTCCTACAGCATGGTACAAAAATTCCATTTTTTTTTTGAATAACTGAAAATTATTTATCAAATTTTTATTCAAAATTTTTTTTAATAATTCTCATAAACGTAAACATTATTCATTTTACATCTCTTGATACTGATATGTGTAAAATTTATTTGAATCATTTACAATAATCAATCTTTTTCTTGTAGAGCCATTGTATTCTAAAACTATGAATTAACTGGCACACAACACTTATTGTTGATGAAAACTTTTGGAAGGGGGTCAATATATGTTCATGAAATACATGTCGAATATTCGATGACAATTAAATTTTGGACAGTTGCAATTGCCATGTGACTGTGACATTATCTGGCAAACTGTTATTGAAAATCGATCAAAGATGGCGTCACAAGATATAAAACACAAAAATTCCCGCATCATAATTCCAAATAAACATCAATTAACTTGAAACTTTATAATAAATAAAATTTGGGCATAAAGAACTTCAGAAGAAACTAAATCATTTTAAGTTAAACAAAAAATTTCACATAGATAATCGAATTTCAGTTCACCGAAAAAATTGTCTGCGTTTTATGTTTTTGTTTGCACTTATTGTGAAAACTGTAAAGCCAATATTCTATCTGAAATATTAAAAATTCTATGAAGAATTTCTCAGATTTTTTTTTTCTGTATTTTATATCATTTTTACAGAAGAATCATAGAGGAATCCATAGATCAATCATATTAAAACATAGTCTAGTTCAAATGCATGAATCCGTATCTATGACTATAGTTCATATCTTCTGATTGTACCAATTGATTCAGCTCAATCAGTTTTGAAATTCAACAGAAGTCCTTCTTCATATATAAAAAAGAAATGCAATATCTCAATCTATAAATTCGGCATAGAGGATTAAATATTAATTATAGATAATTTTGTTACAGATGGTTTTTCCATCTCTGTCAAAATATGACCCTACTCTGATGTGTTCCTCTACAGACAAAATCGCTCTGTATCGTTATTATGACAGATTCATATATACATCTTTTATTGAAATAAAAAAGACATTGCAAATTTTAGCTTTCTCAAAGCCTTTGGTCCTTTTAACAAACAAATTTATCTACATTGTCCACCTAATGAGTGATACTAAGTGTTTTCTCCTTATTCGTCTCTTTTGTGCATGAGAATTGAGCCATTCTAAAGGTCAACATGGCTATGAGTCACTCTATAGGTCTGGGCTATTCTATAGGGTAACAGGACTATGAACCATCCTATAGATCAGGCGCAATCTGTAGGTCAATAAGGCTGTGAGTCGTCATTCTATAGGTCTTCAGAGCTATGAGTCATTCTAGGTCAACACTTTGAGAAGAAGATTCCTTTTTCAAAGTTTGATCTGTGCTCTGATCCCCAGCATTTCGTTCCTTTGGTCCTCTCATAGAACTACCAACAAAATGATTCTATATTATTCTACTAATGACTGTTACTACGTCTTTGTCCATTCTCCATGTCGCTTGTGTATGAGCATCTGCCTCAGGGAGTGAGCCTCCTCCCTCAAGGTGTTGACCTGTGCCCTAAGCACTGCATTCTCTTTCTCCAGGAAGCAGGCCCTCAGGGCTATTTCGTCCTCCCTTGCTTTTCTGGCGTCTCGTGACTTTTTGGCAGCCAAGTTGTTGCGCTTTCGACGTTCGAAATATTTATCGTCCTTCTGGTCGTCTGGGATGGGACGCTTCTCGCTGCGGGGTCGTCGTGGAAGAGTGGATGCCAGAGCTCTCGAGATGACTGGGGAAGCTGGAAAACAAAAATACTGTTGAAGACATTCAGTAACACTAACACTTTATTTAAATAACAGAATACAGAATTTTTCTTGTAGCAGTTTATGACCACCTTGCATGCCTTTTGAGAATGATTTCCAAATCAATAGATCGTCAACATCATCGTAAAAGGAAATAAAAACTAGAGAGAATACTATCCCGTCGATTTTCTCTTAAATTTAGACAATCAAGACCTTCTTTTCTGTTTTCTTTTTATCATCCTCTATGTTTCCTAAACATATAATTGGAGTATTCTGTGTAAAATCTTTGCTAGCAATCCTGAAGAATAAGTGTCCCAGCTTCTCGCCTTCTGCGTATAGCGACGTAATATGGTAACTTTTGCACTCCATAATATATAAAAAAAAATTGAATTTGTATTTTGTATCTACAGATTGGATATAAAATTTGATGCATAGTTACAATTTTAGCTATTGGAACGCATATCAAATTTTACTTATTTGAGTCATTACGCTTTTAAGTTATCGATTTTATACACAAGCGATCAATTTGCCGACCCCTATGACAATTTTGTACAAAATTTTATACACTAATTAAAATAACAATATAAATAGCTTTGAAGATACATCTGTGAATAAAGTTTCATCTATATAACCCCCCCCCCCCCCCAAGTTTTTTAATTATCGTGCTTAAGTGTATATGAATGGACAGATTTTCTTTAGGGGTATTTAATTCAAATTTTGATAAAATGATATGTCCTATTCACAGACAAAAGAATACGAAAAATGATCAAAATTTCGGAATATAATTTTTCTTTATGGCTATCATACTTCCTACTTGTATTCTTTGCATATGAGAAAGTAAAAAATATTGCACATTTTTTCTTACAATATTTTACAAGACTTTTTTATTTACAGGAACACTTTACGGGACTTTTGGTGAATAACTTTGATGTCGTTAGAACCTACCCACCGTGGTGAAATAAAATAAACAAAAAATTACCTTCGATTCTATGAGTCTAATGACAGGAAAGGACAAAATTCTCGAGTTGTCCCTACTGAATGAAACGTCATCAAAATATCACTGAGAAGAAGAGTCAAGCATTCGTATCTAAAGTTTGTCAATGCATTCTGAATCGACCACATTTCGATGATTCCATCTCATTAAGAGGTGAGAAGCGGAACGATGAGCGAATTTCCGATATTCACCTTTGACCTTGGATTTCCCTCATTAGATACTTTTTAGTTCAATTTCTTTTCCATGTGTATGTGAGTTTTGTGTTATTTCTGACCGCATTTTATTTTAACTTAAAATTTCGTATTGATATGGCTAGTTCAAGCGGTAAAAAAGCTTTCAGGTGTGGTACGAAGAAAATTTTACATAATATCATTAAATATTGTGACCAAGAAGCAGAAAACAGGGAATTAAAATATTGCCGAAAAAATTTAATAAACATGTAAAAAAAAGAAACAATTTAATATAAAAAAAGAACATCATTATTTTGTAAAAAAAGTAATTAACAAATTTTAAGAACAGAAATTTTTTATTTATTCTTCATAATTTAATATTAATGCCCCTTACATTAAATAAAAATTGCTCTGAAATATTTTACTTTGCATTACCTGTGCAGTCCTTTTTCCTTACTAATTATCTGTTATGTTTATGTCTCATAAAACCGCGTGTCTTCATTGTTAAGTGTAAATATCACCTCCTTTCATCTTCCCTCTCACCCCTATTTTGTCGAATTAAATCCATCCTAACGCATGCGCAAAAGCGCAGGGGGTTTTACAATCCGTTGTCAAACAGCGCTGGATGGAAACTGTTGAAGACGAATGCAGGTTTCGACATCGAAAAAACAATAATCTAAGCAAATATTTGTCTCCAATTGTTCAAAACCAGACCATACCGAAGTTCAAACTCTGTATTCTATTATTAATATATATATATATATATATATATATATATATATATATATATATATATATATATATATATATATATATATATATATATATATATATATATATATATATATATATATATATATATATATATATATATATATGTTTCGTAGGCAGGATGGAAAGGCCATAATCGAAGCATTCCCAATCCTTTGACTAGTATGAGTTTACTATCGGCAAATCTCAGGGACACACTATCAAAAATGTTGAAATTAGTTCTGATCTTCCTGGCTTGTTCCTAGAATGGTATACATAGGACTTTCCAAGAAATATAATTTAATGGCCAAAATATACTCTGATTTTTTTCTGAGGTACATTTAGATAGAAGTTGCTTCAACAAAAATATAATTTATCCTTAATTTCTTGTCCATTAAAAAATTATTATTGAAAATATATAAAAACATGTGTGTGTGTGTGTGTGTGTGTGTGTGTGTGTGTGTGTGTGTGTGTGTGTGTGTGTGTGTGTGTGTGTGTGTGTGTGTGTGTGTGTGTGTGTGTGTGTGTGTGTGTGTGTGTGTGTGTGTGTGTGTGTGTGTGTGTGTGTGTGTGTGTGTGTGTGTGTGTGTGTGTGTGTGTGTGTGTGTGTGTGTGTGTGTGTGTGTGTGTGTAGCCTGGTTGGTAAAGCCTTCTTATATATATAACATGATTGGTAGGGCGTTGGACGTGCATCCCCTTAGGTTGTGAGTTCGAACCCCGCCGGCCGAAAACTCTCCGTGTGTGTGCTGATTGACGCACGTATAAAGCTGTCGTGGTTGAGAGTAATGCCACTGGGGGTACTGGTTCAGAAGTGATCGTTCTATAATTCATGTCTAAATTACGATCTGTGACTGAGTGAATGAAATGCATAAATGAAGTCTGCCCCGTAAAAAGGGCTGTGACGCGCGAGTAGCCAAATCGTACTCTTGACCTTAGTTGGCGCTGCTGAAAAAACAAGAGACGCTCACTTGGTTTAAATCGCTGACAGATAACTGTCAGCTGGCTTGTAAAGTGCCGTAAGTCACAGCAACAATATGTATATGCGTGTGAACATAAATAAAAAATGAACAGCAAATTTAGGATAAATAAAAGGTAGATCAAAAGAATTAATGCATTAATTTTGCAATAAAGGGACGAAAACAATGAAGGCTGTGAACGTAATAAACATTCTTAAAATTAATCAATTTCTAAGCACTTGAATTCAAACTTCACATTAGCTTCTGAATTGCGCGAGTTTCTGCTTCCCTGCACTTCTTAGGGTCTACAGGCGCCTAAACGAAATTGTTTATTCTTTTAAAATTTGGATAATCCTTGTTTGAAATTATATAAGTCCTGAATATGTTTACATTCTCTCTATTTTTATAATTAACTTTATTTAATAATTAAAAGGACAATTTCAACAATGCAATACAATTCTTAAACCTCGTGGCCTCTTGAAAAAATTATAGACTACATTTAACGATTCTTAAGAAATACCAAAAATTTTTCTTTTTTATAAATTTTAAATAATTTTAAAATATGATGAAAATTTGGAGTGGCAGTTCGAAAGTAAATATATAAAATGATATGAATTATCCGTACTATTTTCATTTAACATGAATGGCAACACTAATAATGAAGTAATCTTTTTTATGTATGAATTATCCGTACTATTTTCATTTAACATGAATGGCAACACTAATAATGAAATAATCTTTTTTATGTATGAATTATCCGTACTATTTTCATTTAACATGAATGGCAACACTAATAATCAAATAATCTCTTTTATGTACCGAAACATAGTTTTTGAATGAAACAAAATCAACTATTTAGGAAATTTTCACGAAACTTCTACCGAAACCTACATTAGGCTCAACAATATTTGTTAATAATATCTAAAAAACTTATTCATTAGTTTGGATTTTTACAGTTAACAAACTATTTATGAATTTTGATTTTTATACGTAGAGATTATTACTCTTATATGAAGCCTTATAAATATTAAACAAGGTTAACAAATCAATCTTTGGTTGAACTTTACTACAGTAAAAGATAAAAAAATTGCAATTGGCAACATCATGCATCAACGAGTTAAACTGAACTCAATTCAAACTTTTTTTTTTAGGTTTTATGTAAATTCTCGTTCTCTCAGAATACCAAACAAGATTTATCGTTGCAAAAAACAACAAGTCATTATTATCCATTAAGCAGTCGATAAATATTACATGCAGGCGATGGCTTTTAACTCGTGCGCCATAACAAAGAAAGGTGGCCGGATCGCTTTCTGACCCGCGGAGGAGATTTTGACCATTCGTCCGTCACGCAACGAGCCGGGATTATGGCGCTCTTATACAAATATCGAGCAACTTCACATACAGATTTGGTGCAGGTGTGATGCAAGGGGTCAGAGGCAAATTGCGCCTCACAAATTGCTGACTTATTTGACTTCGGTTAGCAAATCTAGTTTACTACTCTATTTGGGGAAACAGCCTTCAGATTTCCAGTTATTACTTTTTTGCATGCATAATATAGAGGAAGTAAAGTGGCCGCCAAAAAATTCGAAATCGAGATATTCACGAATCTCCACATTAGTGGACCACCCTGAGTTCGAAAAACACATTTTCGGGAAATCTTCTTGTATTTTCTGTGACAGAGACTCGAGAACGCCTTGAACTTGACGGTTGAAATTTGGTATACGGTCTTTACATCAAATATACCGATTTCTATCAAATTTCAAGTAAAATCTGTTCAAAGGCAGTTCGTCGGTCCGGCTGTTACAATATAAATTAACACGATAACAACAAAATGAAGGGAGCTAGATAAGTAAGATTCGGTACAAAAATTTAACATCTACAGTGCAGACACCTGACAAATTTTCAGCTAATTCTAACAAAGGATCGATTGTCTGTTCGTCTGTACTTTCAGAAACATGTAAACGCGATAATTCAAAAATAAAATGACTTTAACTTATCAAATTTGGTATGAGATTTTTGTGATTACAAATGCAGTTTTGGATCAAATATTTGTTCCAATAGGCTGAGGAAAACGTGTCTGAAGCATAAATTCGGTTTTCGGATTCTGTTAACACTCGCTAAGGATTAATCGCCAAATAACTCGCCAATTATGACACGATAGATTCAGTAAAAATACTAAATTAACGCCAAAAATTAATATTTCATAACTATTGTATGCCAATGCCATGCAAGGTGTTCTCTGGTATGACACGCTTATTAGAGAATATGAGAGAACGTTTCAAGGAGACCACTCCCAATGGTTTATTATAATTTTATTATAATGTTTAATGAGTTTTTAACATTATTTATACTAACAGATGTGTCCATTTAGACAGGCTGTTATCTTGTTAATAATATCAGGAAACTGATTATCACAGATGAACTAACAAATCATGTTGTAAGAAATCTCATGTACATTGGCAGTGTGCTTAAGAAATAAAATAAAAAAAAAATATTCGTAGCACACTTCAGATGTACATATATCATGACATTAGAATTTCCGTTTCTTTGCAATCTGATTTTTCTCTATTAATCTTCACAAACATTCGAATAAAAATTAATCCCTAAAATCGGACTAAAATAAATATCCTCTAGTAACAACAAAATAAGAAAACGCAGTGTCGAATTCGAAATTAAAAAAAAAAAAAAAAAAAAATCCGATATAAAATATTAGCAATAATCTTCAGTTTGGCTCATGTCAGCATTAATATAGCATAATAAAAATTGCAGACCTCAGCTCACTGAGCTTTGCTATCTATTAATGTTTAGTTTTATTCACACGCTGATAAATCAGTCAATTTAAACGTAAAAGAGTACATGTCTCAGTTATTAGACACCGAAAGTAGATGGGATTTCGCATCCGATAATAACGTAGATTTAAAAAGCAGAGATATTTTTAACTCTGTCCAGTCTTACAGACAGCAGTGGACGATTAAATATATACTGATTCTAGAGTATTATACAAATATTTCTTACAATTCATAAACTTGGATGCTTTTTTATCTGTAGTATGAACAAAATGGGTACAAACTTACCCCTCTATTGATGAAAATGATTTTTGTATTCTATTAATTTGTTGTAATTATTATACTTATTTTGTTGGAATGTTGTTTTTGTTACTTATGGTACTTTACAAGCCCGCTGATACATCTGCCAGTGTTTTAAGCCGAGTGAACGTCTTTTGTTTTTTCAGTAGCTCCAACTAGGGCCAAAAGTACGACTAAACTACTTCATGCGTCACAATCGTATGTACAACCCCTTTTTACAGGAGGGGGGGGGGAGGCATTCACACACCTCACAGATAGAACACAAAAGAAGAACAACCAGACTCGAACCCGGGACGCCTTGATCACGGAGAAGACGAACTACCCCTATGCCAGGAAGCCGGCTGCTTTGTATTATGTATCACGTATCATTACTATACTTTCGTTATGTAGGATTTTTCTCTTAATTACACAAACTGTCCACTTTACTTATAATCTAACAGCTAATTCCTAAAGGTATATATTTCCGAATAAAAAATGAATAACGTGATATAAAGAATTATTTTAAGTTATTTAAATCAATAATGAGCTTCAGGAAGAATTATGAAGGTTAAATCTGCATACAGTACATTGGTCTTATTAATCTTGATTTATGATAAATTATTCTTAGACATTTTAAATAAAAGATGAAATCGCTCTCTTCTGCAACTGTAACTGAAACGAGTCATAAAGTTTTGAATTCCATTACATTACGTCAATCAATAGTCGCCTTGAGCAAGCACAGATCTTTTATTAATAAATCTCTTTTGATGCACCCAAATTAATGATATAAAAATGAATAAAATGCTGATTTTTTTTTTCCAAAAGAAAAATTTAGTTCTTCGTATTAATCCATTTCTAGCCTAAAGAGGCTCAAAGAGGAGTAGACGAAGTTCATTTGGATGTTAAATAAGCTTACATATGTGTCGAAGATTATTACTTCTTATTAACAACATTAACATTACTGCACAATGATTTAATCTAATAGATTTATATAGCATTTTGGAACAACATGGTGTTAACTCTAAAATCTAACAGCTTTAAACAATTGTACCGAAGTCAGATGAGTGGCTTCGGTGCAATTCATCAAATTCTATTTACTATTTCTTATTTATCTATAAATTTTACAATCTTTTCTCACCAGCACTCTATATTAACTTATCTCCATCAATTTGTTTACATTGTTTTACCTAGAGTAAAGATTTAAAGCTTCTTTGATAAACACCTATGACAGATTAGCTGTCAAACCGGGTATCGAACCGATCCAGTTACTCAGAAGCAAAACCTCTGCCATTGGGATAGCCGAGAGATTGCATCATTCAATACTTAAAAAAATTAGCATAACACAATTAAACTACAACGAAAAAATCTCAGAGATAGAGATTTACATTGATTATTAACCGATGCTTAGCTAAGGATTTCATATTTTGATGGCGTAGCGAAAAATTTGGCGACTTTCATGATAAAAATGAAAGTTCTAGGAAACGCAAGAGTAATGATCCTATTTTTAAAAGGAACCGAGATCTAGAAATTCTTTTGGAGAATTCCACGTGACGTCATATCCTATTGGGAATCTATAAATATCGGAAGAGATCAATCTAGAGAATAAAACTTTCTGGAGCCGGAAGTCTATATTGACTGTTGGAAAAATTATTGTTTGTTTAATTAGCGATTTGCTGTCTACCTATGTAGTCATTTTTTTTAAATATTGTTCTATTATTAATATCCGTCGAGTAATCGTAGATACCTATTATTCAGTTTGTAAGATTTCAGTCACCGTACTCCCAGAACACGTTATTTTGTAAAAACATGAAAAAGAATAAATTATTGTATTATTTCTATAATAAAATGTGCAATTAGTGAAGAATTTTTACGATAGTGATAAGTCATATCACTGACTCTCCGACCCACCCGAAGGCATACGAATAAGTAATACTGAATGACCGCCGCAACAACAACACTGGTGGGAACTGTGGTTTAGTCCTAAGGGCCCATCACCGGCCACGGTACAATCTTTCCCGAAGGAAGTACGTCCTGTCATCGACACGATAGTGGTAAAGAATTTTTTAGTACAAATTGTTGCGGGCAGAAATAGTAACATTAACGGGAATATAAAGTCTTAAAAATACACAAATGAACAATGCAGATTGATTTTTTTATTATTTTTTTTAAAGTACTATTTCCTGCGAAAGAAATATGCCATTAATTAAAAAACACTCCTTAGTAAAAAAAAAAAAAAAAAAAAAAAAAAAAAAAAAAAAAAAAAAACTTTTTTTCTTTTACTTTCTCGTATACGTAGAATAGAAGAAATGCAATGATCACTAAAAAATTCGAACTCGAGATTTTGACGAATCTTCGAGTTTTAAATCTCCCTAAATTCGAAAAACACAGAAAGAAAAAGTCCGTTCATCTCTCTGTGACGAGGATAACTCAAAAACACTATGAACTAGACGAATGAAATTCGGTATAAGGGCTTTGTACCAAATTTACAAATTCTTATAAAATTTTGCGTAATATATGTTCCGAGGAAGTCCGTCTGTCCGGCTGATCGAATATAAGTTGGCAATATAACTACAAAACGAAGAGAGCTCGATGAATAACATTCGGCACACATATTTAACATCTATAATGCAGATACCTGTCAAAGTTCGGGCCAAATCTAACTACGTGTTGACTGTCTGTCCGTCTGTACGTTCAAAAATATGTAAACGCGATAACTCAAAATTGCAATGATTTAAATATATCAAATTTGCTATGGAATTTTGCGACTATAAGTGCAGTTCTGCCTCACATTTTTGTTTCAATCGATTAAGATAAACGTGCTTAAAATACAAATTCGAATTTTGGATACTATTGACTACATTCCAGGGATTAATCGCCAAATAACTCGCCAAGATTAACAAAATATATTCAGTAAAATTGCTATATTCACGCCAAAGGCAATATTCCGTAAATATTGTATGCAAATGTCGTGCAAGGTGTTCTTTGGCATGACAAGTTTATTAGAGAGTATGCGAGAAAGATTTTGGGAGACTCGTCCGTTGGTAAAAGTTATATAACTTTTATAACATGAATTCATGTAAGGAATTATCTATTATATATCGCTCACACTTCTTCAATAAACACTGTTTTATGATTCTGGGAAGTTCTGTGAGATGGAAGGCGAATTACAGTCCCTCTCCTATACACAACCTACTTTGTGAAATTAAGACTCAGAGATCTGGTTGGCCAAGCGATGCGTAGAATATCCATTTTTCTTTCAAATATATTTCGATAAAATGAGTCTTATAAAAGCAAACATTAACACCTTATAAATGAAATGAAGGCAACCACATCCTTATCCATCCTTTTGCAATTCTGTATGCTGAAAACAAGAGATTCATGATTATGAATGTTCACAATTTTTGTATGATATCAACCTGTGGTGAAAGCTGAAAAGCCAGTTAACAACTGCGCTACCCGAGCAATTGCTTTTGAATCAGGGTCATGTTACTGGGCTGCGAACCCCAAGATCCCACTTCTGACACCAAATATGGAAGATTGTGATGTGCAAGGATAGAACCTGAGACCTTGTGGTTCGCAATCCAGTAACATGACCATGATACAAAAGCAATTGCTCGGGTAGTGCAGTTGTTAACTGGCTTATAAGATATCAGCACAACCCTATACCAAACATCATCAAATTTTCAAAACTGACCAGAAATGGAGATTTTATTAATTATAATACTTTTATTAAAGAGTGGAAGAGAAAGTTTTAGGATGGGGGACCATTTCCATTGGCTTTATAAAAGCTCTTATCTGAAACCTATAAACAGTAAATATAAAATTGAAGCGGATCATAACACACATAAAGCCCACCTGACTCTTATGATTAATCGCCAAAAAATCATCAAGAAACACATGATAAATTCAATAAACAGGCCAAATTCGCACCAAAGATCAATATTTCGCAATTAGACAATTATTTCGGCAGACCAATTATATACAATTAGGGCAAGGCATTCGAAACATTATTCAAGGTTCAAAATTTTATGGAAGGGGGGAGGGTAAAGAGGGGGCTAATACTTTTATCAAAGAGTAAAAGAGAACGTTTGGGGGTGGGGGACCATTTCCATAAGATTTAATTAAAGTTCTAATTTGAAACCTATAAGCAATAAATCTAAAATTAAAATTTATTACAACACATATACAACCCCACCTGATCATAGAAGCAAACGAATATTATTTACAGAAAACAAGTAGGAAAGGGGAGGGGGTGCTCAGTAGCGTGACTGAGCGAATGCGTGACCCGTTGCAGGGCGCGTGTCACCTGTAATCACCCGTGACGCCAACCCTCGGCCTGTAATCACTGTCCAGGGCCTGTTTCGCCATTGTGAGTTACGCTTTTGATTGTATTTTATTACGAACTGCTGTTTGATCTCTTGCAGCGTCTGCGAATTAGGGACATGATAGGTGAATTAGACGGTAAACAATGCGGCACGTGGACCTCTCTCGCATCGGGACATGTTGGGAGGCACTCGCTTAAAAAAAAAAAAAAACGATACACTTTTGCTTTTAAGAACTCACGTGCTGTTGTTACGTGATGAGGAATGCGCGAATAATGAGCGTTTTTGCTTTCTCGTATGCGTAGTACACAGAGAAAGAATTGAAATTTTCAAAAAAATTCGAAATCGAGATTTTGACCAACCTGAACATTACAGATCTACCTGAGTCTCAAAAACACATTTTTAAAAATTGACTATCTGTTTGTGACAAAGATAATTCAAAAACACTGTGAGCAAGACGAATGAAATTTCGTTGTTGTTGTTGTTTCTAATTGTACTTGTCATAAACAAGCCCACTGACTTTAGAAGTCAGTGAATTTAAGCCAAGGGTGCGTCTCTTGTTTTACAGTAGCGCCATCTAGGGACAAGAGTACGACAGAAACATTTATAACTCAAAAACTCAATGACTCTAATATATCAAATTAGGTAGGGGATTTTGTGGCTGGAAGTGCAGTTTTGTATCAAACCTTTGTTTCAATCGGTTATGGAAAACGCGTCTAAAGACACAAATTTGGTTTTTGGATACTATTAGCAGGGATTAATCACCAAAATACTCGCCAAATATCACCCGACAGATTTAATAAATATGCTAAAATTATGTCAAGAGTAAATATTTAGTAATTAATGTTGCATAACACCAATGCAATACAAAGTGTCCTCTGAGGTAACACCTTTATTAAAGAGTATGCAAGAAAGTTTTAGAATCCGTTGGCAAGCAACAGAATTTGTTGTGGTTTTTTTTCTTTGTTGGGATACATCCACTTAGGATACATACCACGAAGAATTCAAAACATCTTACAATTCTGTCATCAACGGTGTTGGAACTTATGCATTGGTAACACGAAATACCACAAGCAGTTTTGCTTGTTATTACGATACTGTACAATTCTTGGGGATATTCAATAGTTTCATGAAAAGTATACATCCATTTTATTTCTACAAAGGGTGTTCAAATGAAATGATACGAAACGACACTGTGGGTATAAATGAAAACTTTTTCAAACTATACATCATAGGCTTGAGCACAACGATCCCATTGATTAACAAGCCGTGGGATTCCTATGGCCGTGACGAGATCCAGTCCTTCACAGCGTCCTTGAGTTCGCCGTCCGTGTTGAAGCGCTTACCTTTCAGATGTTTTTTCAGGGAACCAAACACATGAAAATCGCAGGGAGACATGTCCGGACTGTAGGGTGGATGGTGAGCTGCTCCCACTTGAACTTGGCCAGTTCCGTGTGTTCCTAGAGACGTGTGGACGCGTGTTAAGGAGCAGAACCACGCCCTCCGTGAGTAACCCGGTCTTTTGTTCTTGATGGACCTGCGTAGTCTTCGGAGTGTCTCACAGTATACATCGGAGTTAATAGTTCTTTTGCGCTAGAGGAATTCAACAAATAGCGCAATTGGACGGCGCTCTTTATAAGAACCTCTACTCTCTTGGGCGTGCTCCGATCTACGCCGAAGACTCCAATCGTATCCTTAGATGTCCCGCTACGTTTTCCCTTAGCGGCATAGGGAAATAAGTTAACGGGTACATTGTTATGACGTTTCGCACCTTTTCATTTGAACACCCCTTGTACTATCATAGGATTAAAATATAGGAAATGTTTACAGCTTTTTCCCTTATTATTCTTCAAAAAGCTGTTTCTTTGCACGCACTCTTCTTTTGCAGGAAATGATTGCATCTGTAAAACGGGCATTTCACTTTCATAACCTGATCAGAAATTTTTTTTCAAAAATGCAGAAAGAAGTTTCTTTTTTTTTTACTTTCTAATAACTTTCCTTCTTTCTTATTCAGAAATATATTTCTATCTAAAGTTCCGAATTATTTTGCAACCATAAGAAGTATTAACATTAACTTTAAATTTAATTTATGAGTAGCTATTTCATGCGAGTCAAGTCTACTGAATATTGTCGTATTCAAGGAAAAAATCTTATCCTTTTTGTCGACCGTTACTGAAATAAATTCTATCTGGAACGCAATTTTTTACTTTCTAGTATACTTATTTTACAGAAAATATAGTAATCTACTAAAAATTCGAACTCGAGATTCTGACAAATTGCTACGTTGCTCCCTGAATTCGAAAAACGCTTTTTTTAGAAAATGTACGTCTGTCTGTGACAAAGTTAATTCAAAAACGCTTTGAACTTGATGGATGAAATTTGGTATAGAGTTCTTTAGATTTCTATCTACAGATTAAAATGCAATTAGCAAACATCTTTCTTTCTACATACTCCAGATTTCTATGAAATTTTCTGTAAAATCTATTCAGAGGAAGTTCATCTACTAGGCTAATCGAATACAAGTTGTTGTTTCTAATGGCACTTGCCATGGACAAGCTCGCTTAAATAAGGTCAGCGATTTTAAGCCGAGAGAGTTTGTCTCTAGTTTTAGTAGCGCCATCTAGGGCCAAGGGTACGATTTTGCTACTCACGCAACACATTCACTTGAAAAAGACCCTTTTTACAGGGGGGCATATTCACACATCTCACTGATAGAATAGATGAAGAACAACCATGCCCGAACCGGGACTCGAACCCAGGACGTCCAGATCACAGGGAAAACGCACTATCCCTATGCCAGGACACCGACTCGAATGCAAGTTAACACGATAAATGCAAAATCTCTGATTTAATGAAATTCTTGCTTTTCAGTATAAAATAACAAGGAGAATCAAATAACAAGGTAAAATGTTTGTTAAACAATTGAATTCCATAAATCATTTAAAAGTCAATAACCCGGATGAAAAATCTTGTTGCCAAAGGTGGCTAGTAATAATAAGGAGGAATAATACAAAGTAAAGATATATAAAACAAATAAAGGTATGAAATGCTCTCAATAAAACTATGGTGACGCAAAATTTATCTCTTCAATATAGAATAAAACGAAACTTAACGTTAAATACGTTTATATAAGTCATAAAGAATACTGGATATTCTCATAAAGATGATATGAGATGAGATGATGATAAAGATGATATAAGATTATGATATGAGATGAGATGATGATAAAGATGATATAAGATGATGAGATGAGATGATGATAATGATATAAGATGATGATAAAGATGATATGAAATGATGATAAAGATGATGATATGAGATGATGATAAAGATGATATGAGATGATGATAAAGATGATGATATGAGATGATGATAAAGATGATGATATGAGATGAGATGATGATAAAGATGATATGAGTTAAAGATGATATGAGATGAGATGATGATAAAGATGATATGAGTTAAAGATGATATGAGATGAGATGATGATAAAGATGATATGAGTTAAAGATGATATGAGATGAGATGATGATAAAGATGATATGAGTTAAAGATGATTATGATAATCCTTCATAAAAAAACAAAATAAGTACAAAGTATAGTAGTAAAGATGTATAAAGCGTAAACAATAAGGAAGTAGAAAGCATTTTCATTATGTTAGTGTAGATGTAGAACTTAACCTTTCATAATGTAAATGTTATGTAACGTAAAAATTCTCCAAAACCGCTGGGTGCTTTTAAAATTGCTTGCTGTAAAAATGTTTTTGAAGTTGATATTTCTGTTGACTCCTGCATCATTTACATTGAAACATGCATATGAATTTTTTGAGAATCTCATTAATAACAATTAAAAGTAACGTAAGTGTTCTCCCAAAAATTTCCCACATACTCTCTAATGAAAGTTCCAGTCCAGAGAACGCCTTACATGGGCTGGAGTATAATAGTTATGAAACATTAACTTTTTACTGAATCTATCGTGTGATCCTTGGCGTTTTATTTGGCGATTAATCCTTGGAATGCGCCAATAATATCCGAAAATTGAATTTGAGTTTTAGACATAATTTTCTCAACCGATTGAAGCAAAAATGTGATACAAAACTGCACTAAGGCATTGGGTTTTTGAATTATTCAGCATACACGTGCAGATTAATAGAAGGTTGTTGGATTTGGTTCTAAATTTGACAGGTGTCAATACTATAGATGTTAAAACTGTATACCAAATTTTATTCATCTAGTGTCCTTCATTTTGTAATTATCGTGTTAACTTATATTCAAATAGCTGGACATACGGACTTCCTCTGAGCGGATTTTATTCAAAATTTGATAGAAATCTGCAAATTTGCTGTAAAGACTGTTTACCAAATTTTATCCGTCTAGCTCAAAGCGTTTATGAGTAGTTACTTTGTCACAGACAGACAGACAGATGGATATTTTCTAAAACTATGTTTTTCGAAGCTCACTGAGGTCTAAAGCCTGGAGATTCGTCAAAATATCGATGTTGAATTTTTAATTTATTTTTCCAATATTCTCTTTATACTACGTTTACTAGAAAGTGAAAAAGCCTGCTGTGTAAAATTAAATTGTAGCCGCTACAATAAGCAATACGATGATTATTGCAGCCTATAAATTGAAGAATAGGTGCATACATTGAGGAAACAGTAATATAACACAAAAAAGAATATATTGAAATATTACTATTTAAGATTTTATTAATCTCAAATGATATTAAAGATGCCTGATAAACACTTGCTTGAAAAAAAGGTGAAACTAAATACAGCTTAAATCGATATAATTTACCTTACCCACCCATTCATTCTTTTTTTAAAAATTAGAATACAAATTTTAAAACTAAAAAGATTATTAACAAATTTTTACGATACGATATTTCATTTTACATATATCTTGCTAATTAGACTTTTTATTATAAAATCATTGCATTTATCAAACTTATTTCAGTAAAATGTTTCGTAAATCTGCAACGCAGTAAACTGTTTTGGTCATTAGCCCGCCGGAAAACATTTCAAACATTATTAAATAAGAAATTTCATTAAAAAATATGGAAGCAAACAAATGTGTGAGAATGGGGTACATAATACTACAAAGGAATAAGTCGAATTCATTCAGTTTAAGTGATTTACTTATTGAGACGTATCAAAACCAAGTTGCTTTCCGTATACTAAGCAAAAGCATGCAATGGCGTCATCCTCGGAGAGAACCAATAATATAGCCTGATTTTCTTCCATACTCGAAATAGAGTAGGGAAAGGGAATATGCTACCCGTAAAAAAATTCTTCATCCATTCAGAATTTGTTAGAATTATTTGTAAAACGATCTTCTTTACCAGAAGACATACTGCGCAAAGAAGCAGCATTGCAAATTCGTAAAGAGAACAAAATGAAACTGTAAATACGTATGAAAACATAAACAATAAAAAAGCATGAAATGAATGCAACAAAGACGTTGGATTTAGCCCTTTTTAGAGCAAAAAAACTAAAGGATGCAGAAATAGCAATATAAGAATATTCTCGTAATTTCGTTTCTATGTTATAGAAAGAGAAGTTTATCCGTATATCCATTCTTTATCACTGGTAGTGGGAAACTGTTATTCCAGGTAATTGTAAATGGCGAGGAAACTTCCAGAAATTTTTGTAAAAATGTGTAAATATAGAATTATTTAGTGAATTGAGATTTAATGAAGCTTAGCCTAAGCATTTATTTTGTATTTTTTTGTGAAACCAGTGGTCTCCCTAAAATTTTCTCGCATACTCTCTGGTAAAGATGTTATCTCAGAGAAAGCCTTGAAAAAGTATTGGCGTACAATAGTCACGAAATATTAGCCTTTGGCTTGAATTAGCAATTTACCGAATCTGTCGTGACACACTTGGCGAGTTATTTGGCAATTAATCCTGCCACGTGATTAATAGTATTCGAAAATTGAGTTGATATTTAATACACGTTTTTCCCAATTGATGGGAACAAAAATTTGACCCAAACTACCCCTGAAGTGACAAAATTACATACCAAATTTGATGTTTTAAAGTCATTCCATTTTTGAGTTATTGCATGTTTTTGAAAGTACAGATCAACTTCAACCGAAAGTACGGCCAACTCCTTGTTAGATTTGGATCCAAATTTTACAGATGTCTACACTATCAATGTTAAATCTGCGTACAGAATTTTATTAATATAACTCTTTCGGTTTTGTAATTATCGTTTTAACTTAGATTCGAATAACTGGACAGACAGATTTCCTATGAGTGGATTTTGCACAATTTTTAAAAGAAATTAATAGATTCGGTGGAAAGACCATATACCAAATTCCATCCGTCTAGCTCAAAGCGTTTTTAAGTTATCTTTATCACAGGCAGACTTTTCCAAAAATGTGTTTTCAGAACTCAGAAAGTTCTTAAATGTGAAGATTCGTCAAAATCTCGAGTTCGAATTTTTTGACGGTTACAATTACTTCTTTATACTATTTTTACGAGAAAGTAAAAAAAAAAGTTAATTAATGCATTAAAATATGTGGTAGTATTATGTGTGACACATTGAAAATCTTCATTTGTACAATTCTTATATTGCGAATCATTTCCATCTGTGGATTGAATTGGATACTGGAGTTTATTTGTGCAAGAACTATGTTTAACTATACTGAGCCAAACATATGGTGTCTCTACAAGATATCTCAATTTCATTTACAGCAAACAACATTCAATTCTTATAAGTCTTCCTTCTCCATAACCCGTGGAAATGTTCACCTCACATTTCTTGTATGCTAATACAATAATGCATGTTCTTTTCATTTCCCCTAATAAAGGTTTGAATTCCTGAATCATAAAGTATTGGCGATGGCCAATTCCAAAACAAAGAACTGGGCCTTGTGCTGAAATAACGCAGCATGTACATAGCGCATTCTGACATAAAACGGCGTTTTTAGACAGAATGGATCCAAAAGTTACATTTTTATACGTTTGATCGTAAAAAACTACCGAGAAAATTTCATTTAACTGCGCCAAATTTCTCATTCACTCACAAACGAATAGATAGACCGCTAGATGATTAACCCGTTAATGGACTTGGTTCAAAATTCAGCACATCTAGATTTTTTTTATTAGTATTTATTAAATTTCTTTTTTCAAGCGATTTTTTTAGCGTTTCTGAATTATCATGTTCACATGTCCATGCACGGAAAAATAAACTTTCCATAATATTATTTGGCCACAGTTTGATGAAAAAAAAATCCATTTATTAACTCACTTTTAATTTTTAGTTTTTTTGCGCTTTTGATTTATCGTCTTCACAGACAGATAGACAGACTTTTCTAATGGAATTTATCTAAAAACTGATACAAATCCGTAGTTTTGGCGACAATACCATATATCATATTTTCTAATAAAATCCATTTTTTTCTCTTTGTTTTGCCTTATTTTAACTATCGTTTTCATAAACAAACATAATTCCAAAAATGTTTTTTCAAGTTCAGACAGTTCTAAAATGCAAAAATTCATCATAATCTTGCAGGTAAATTTGTTTTATAATTATAATATTTTCTTTTCGTATATCTTATATGAGTAAAAAAAAGCGGTCTTCGTTTATAGAATACTGTTATAATTTCTGCACGTCTCTCCGAGCGAAAATTCGCGTGCCAAGAGCCCTTTTTAATGGCATCCTTAAAAAGCGCACGTACAAAATATAAAAACGAATTACCTCAAGAGCACTCATCCACCGTCGCTGTCATATCGTATAACTAACTTACATCACGAACTTCAAACTCTTGCATCAGTCCCTGAGCGAGACCAGAATCCTGATTAGGCATTATTTAAGGTTCTTTCATTGGTATTCTTGGCAGGTCGCGACGATTGTCCTCATTCTTGGGTTTTTAAAGTTGTGCATCATGAATTATGTGGAATTATGCACGCATTTTGACTCTTTGAGAATTTTGTTGCATTAAGCAAAATGCTATCTGCATTTGAATGCCCGTAAGGTGCCTGTTTTCGTAATTATGGCTTGTTGCTGAATGTATTTTGCGCGAATAGACAAAAAATATATATAGTGATTATATAAATAACGATAATAATATATAATAAATATAATAATATAAATAATAAATAAATAAAATAATATAAATAATGACTATATAAATCATTATTTTATATAAATAATATTATAAATTTCAATTTTCTAAATTTTGAATCATTTTATTCTTATTCATATGGTTAGACGGATCGGTAAACAGTCTGTAAGACCCTCTCCTCTGTTCCCAACGAGGAAGGTTGCAAACCAGCCAGGAGAGGAAAGGTCTCGTGATATCCGAGAGGAAAAAAAAACAAAAGAGGGACTAAGATGAGGTGGTCGGACAGATAAGGAACAGAGAAGGAAATCGAAGATCGCGTCGTTCGTAACGGACGAATGGAACTTGATTTTATTTTAAGATTTATTTATTTAATTCGTACATGTAAATATGTAAATTTCGGTAAAGAATATATTAATCTAGAATAGGATTGTTTGTTGCATTTATTTCTGCAAAATGATCATGACTGAGCTGGAGAATTTAACTAAAGCAACCGTTCAGATCTAGGAGGAAAGCTGATGCCAGTCCTTTTGGAGCACTAGTACTAAATGGCATAGAAGGGAACTTCAATCAATCTTTCAATAGATTTGTTACTGGCAGTTATTATATCTACAACTTAAGTGACATAACATAAATGCCATATTTTATATATCTAGTTCGTTATACTTCTAAGGCGTTGTTTTCATATTATAGATGAGCAAATATACTGTAGAACAATAAAAAAATGTATGATATAGTCCAAAATTTGGTACATGTCAGCAATTCTGCTGAAAGAATCATATTATAAATTTGATTTCTGCATTTTTGAACTATTACAGTCTCTATACATATAGTTATTGAAAATATGATGGAGATGCATACATTTTTAAATAAATATTAAATCCAAATTTCTTTATCTAATTCATTGTATTTTACTTTTTTTCATTATGTGCTATAGCACAATAAAGAAATGTAGGATTTGGTGCATATCAGCAATTCTACAGGAAGACTTATATTCTAAACTTGATTACTGACTTTTTGAACTATTATAATTTACATACATATGGTTATTGAAAATATAATAGATATGCATGCATCTTTAAATAAAGGCTGCATTCCAAATTTCTTCATCTAGTTTGTAGTTTAGAGTTTTCATCATTTGCTATGGAACAATAAATAAATGAAGGATTTGGTTCAAAATTTGATACATATCAACAATTTCTGCTGACAGAATCGTATTCTAAACTTGATTACTGACTTTTTGAATTAATATAGTTTCCATATATATAGTTGGCAGACAAATATATTTTCAGCAGACAAGTTTTATCAAAAATATGAAAGAGATGTATAGATGTTTGAATGGCCACATGTCAAATTCTCTCATCTAATTCACTGTATTTTAGAGTTTCATCATATGCTATAGAACAATAAATAAGTGTAAGATTTCGTCCAAAATTTGATACATATCAGCAATTCTACTGACAGAATCATCTTCTAAATTTGATAGCTAACTTTTTGAACTATTATAGTTACCATACATATGGTTATTGAAAATATGATAGATTTGCATACATTTTTAAATAAAGGCTACATGCCAGTTTTTTTCATCTAGTGCATTATAGTTTAGAGTTTTCATCATTTGCTATAGAATAATAAATAAATGTAGGATTTTGTATATGTCAGCAATTTTGATAACAGAATCATATTCTAAATTTGATTGCTAACTTTTTGAACTGTTATAGTTTCCATACATATAGTTGGCAGACAAATATATTTTCAGCAGACAGATTTTATCAAAGATATGATTGAGATGTGTACATTCTTAAATAAAAGCTGCATACCAATTTTTTAAAATTCAATTCATTATTTTTTATGTTTTCATGTTCACAAACAGATATACGAATCAATAGACAGATGCAGTCCATTTTGGGGGGGGGAGATGAATGAAAATTTGGAGGCTAAGATTTTTACTGATCACAATAATTTTTCTTTGTAATTTTTTTTTTGTACAAGAAAATAATAAAAAAATCAATAGTGTTCTATTCCTTCCCGAAATTCTTTTTCCCTTATAAAAGTGTAATCCTACCCTGAATGAAAACTGAACAGTAGACAAAATCGTGTAAATGCTTTGAACGCAGGTTTTTATTATTCAAGGAATCAGAGACAGCGGCTAAACAAACAAAAAAAAAACTATACGAACAGAGTTTTCCGTCTTCTTTCCAATCTTTGAGTACAGCGGCAGAGTGGATGAACGCTTTATGCTTCGTAGTATAATCAAAATAGTATGCATTTTGAATGCCTTCCTTCCAGTCGACTGATATCGAAATTTTATAAAATCGCTTAATTTTTGTAACAATATTACATGCCAAATTTCTTTTATTTAAAGACTTTATATTTATAAGCATGCAATAGTCAATCTCTTGGCGAATATATATTTAAGAATTTGATATGAATTTATTATCTAGATACTAAATCTGTGTATCAAATTTGATTTATGTGGCTCTTTATGTTTTTAAGTTAATATATTCGATTCTACTCTAGAAAACAGAAAAGCTTCCTTTGGATAGATAGCAGACAAAATTTGATAAAAAATTTATAAATTTGGTTGAAGATTGTCATCAGAGTTCATCTATTTGTCTCAAATTATTTTTGAGTTACAGCGTTTCAAGAAAGAGGACGTAATTTTAAAAAAAAGAAGAAGAAGAAATGATCTCGATGTTTTTTCGCATAATCTGTAATAAATGTACATGTATGTTATTAAGAAGCCTACAAGTGCATGATCTCTCACTATTTTTTCGCGATTAATCGCTGACATGTAGTTAATACACCAGTACTAGAAAATCCAATGCGTAATTTGTACATTTTTATGCAAGCCGACTGAAATTGAAATTCGACACAGAACTACATGTAAAATCATAAGATCACATACCAAATTTCATATATTTCGTATATGTGACTACGTTCTGGATGAATATTTTAGAAAAAAACTATCTAAAATAGTTATATTTTTGAATATTTTCATAAAAAATTATTCAAAAATAAAACATCTATAAAATTAAAGTATACCAATTAAATAATAAAAGTTTTCTTTAAAAAAATTGAATTTTTTTTTTTTTTTTTTTTTTTTTTTTTTGGCTAAAAAGAGGTATAAAGCAAAAATCCTCAAGTTTAGAGTTTTATCAATATAGCTTAAGAAATACATTATCTAGTTCCTGAACTAAAAAAAAAGCTGTATTTTTTTCTATCCGTTCTTTAAATATTGGAATTCGACTGATAAATAACAAGAAATTTTTATTATTCTTTTTCACATTTTGAAGCCCTAAAACAAATATAAAATATTTCTAAATGAATATAATATTTTTTCCTCTTGTTCAAGAATTTATTATTGAGAAATTTCTATGCCAATTTTGGATGAAAAATATTTATGAGGATTATGAGGATTTATAAGGATTTAATTTATGAGGATTTCGTTAGGAAATTCTATTATATTCTATATTTGAGAAAATAGCATCTAAAGATGTAAAATAGCATTAAAAAAGAATGTAAATATAAAAATCAGTGTAACTTCCTAAGAAATAGATTTAGAAACTAAATTCTAAATGTTTTATAACAATAAGAATATTAAATAAAATAAATTTCATATTTTCGTAAAAAAAATCAACTTTTCAATATTGTCCAAACCTTAAGTCATTGTGTTTTTGAGTTATCGTAGTTACGCGTTTTTGAAAAGACAGACCGACATACGGTCTATCTTTTGATGGATTTGGTTCCAAGTTTTATATATATCTATACTTTATATATTAAATCTGTATAACAAATTTTGTCCACCTAGCTCTCTTCCTTTTGAAGGTATCGTGTTAACTTATATTCGGACAGACAGACTTCCTTAGCATAGATTTCGTTCACTATTTGATAGAAATCAACAAATTTTGTAAAAAGATCGTATGCGAAATTTTATCCGTCTTTCTCAAAGTGTCATTGAGTTCATCGTCAGATATAATTAATTCCAAAAACGTGGTTTCTAGACCCAGGGATGGTCTAAAATGTTAAAATTCCACAAAATATCAAGATTTTTTATTATATGTGTAAGTAACAATACGTTTTCTTTAATACTTCTTGCACATGGAAATAAAAAAGTTACTTATAGTAATTGTTTAAAAATGTTTTATCTTTCCGTTATAGAACCAAATATTTTTAATAACACGGATAAAAGCAATTTAAAGGTTTACGAAATTACATTTTTATTGACAATTTGATGTTATTTTTATCATTAAAGCCTTTCATTGAAATGCTTTCCATTACCAAATATTTCGGAAATCATTATTCGAAAATGATTGTTAGTAATTAAATTAATGGAGATCGAGAGTAATTTAATTAATTCAGTAATTAAATTTCAGGGAGATTGATAGACACGAAACTGACGAATCTGGTCCGAATCTTGATATGTATTTATTTATTTATACGTATTATTTATTAATACATATTTATTTATTATTATTCACTTAATTATTTATATTTTTTAATTTAGTAATTAAATTAATGGAGATCGAAGACATTAAACACTTTGATGAATCTGGTTCGAATCTTTATACATATTTATATTTCTAATTAGTTGCGTGGTTTTTGTGTCATCTGGTTCGCATGTACACAGAAGGACATGCAGAAATATTTCGTTGCAACTTTGATAAGAATTCACATTAATTTTTTAATGTTAAATCAGCACATCATAACTCATTCTGTCCAACTTATTAACTTTTTAATTGTCCTCTTACATATATACAGGAGACATAAAATATCCTGGTCGAATTTTCTAATGATAGCAATATCATCTCATTACGTTTTCTATATCTGAAAAAGTAACAGATTTCTTTAAAATGTAACTGCTTGTTGCAAAATGAAGCTGTTTTTGAAATCTTGGGACGCAAGCAATATTTCCTTACATTTGTTTCCATTTTCAGTAATGAATTCTTAAATAGAAAATTTGTTTTTATGTTTATATTTTTAATCTGCCAAGTTAATTTTTTTCGGTATTTGGCTCACACTTTGATAAGTGTTTACACTATAGTCTTTAAATCTATGCACCGAATTTTATTTACCTAGCTCTCTCCGTTTTGTAATTTTCGTATTCTCTTATACAGCTCAAATTTTGATAAAAATGCAAAATTTCTTTGTAAACATAATATAACAAATTCCGTAAGTCCAGCTCAAAGCGGTTTTGAATATAGTTTATGATAAACAGACAGACAGACGGACATTTTCCAAAAATTTATTTTTCGAACTCAGAAAGATTTAAAACATGGAAACTTAACAAAATCTAGAGTTATAATTTTTCGACGATTACAATTCTTTCTCCATAGTACGTATACGAGAAAATAATAACGTCATGGGATTGGTCAGCATTAGAAAAGTTCATGTATACAATGAACAGAAGAGTATGCAAGACAATTAAAATAACACGGATTTTAATGTCTGATAATGTGATAGAATCGTGTATATGAAGTTACGTATAAGCGATTTCAGTGAAATTAAATATAAACCGTATACTCGGCGAATCAACTGATCGTAAAAAAGCAACTAGTGAAAAATATAAAGCAATATAATGTATTATTTGTAAATTGTAATCTATGACATGTTGGACGAAGATATAATTTAAAACGCCCTACAAAGCAAATCGTGGAAACTATCAAATTTAGGCTTGCAGTTAATTTTGGTGTAGTAGATGCTGACTACGAAAAGGTTTTAAGATTTTGATTATATTTCTAATTTAAAATTGAGTTTGAAATTAATTTTTTTCTCAATTACGTCAAATTTTAACAATAAAACAACGACAAAAAAATCAAGTTTACCACTTTATCATACACTGGTGATTCGAGTTAAAATTTTAAATATTTTTTAAATACGTTTTCATACCTGTTTATAAATACAAACATCCGCAAGAAGTTGCATTTAAAAAAACTTAAACTTGTATTTTGAAAGTAAGACTCCATTAAACGCGCTATTGAGTATTCAGTTGCGAATACATGGTAAGAATATATTGTATCAGTCGTTGTATAGTAAATTTTGAACATTTATTAAAATTTGAAATAATTTCACAGAATTAAAATTGATATCTTTGAAAAGCTGCTTTTTTAATTTTGAAATTGTGTAGTAACATCTATTTTATGAAAAAATGCACCAGAATTATTGACAGAAAATGTTAAAATTCGATTAATTTAATATTAGATTAAAATTTTGAAAAACCCTTTCATAATACTATACATTTCACTTACTATTAAGTGATAACTACGCGTGAAATTTATTATTTCTAGGTCCAATTACTTTCTCGGTAGAAGTTTTGAACTTTTTTTGTGCTTTAATTTTGCTTTTATGTAATCATTTTCGTGGTAATGTAATTATCTTTATATCAAAATAAATGCTACAACTAATAATTAAAGGTCATAGTTCAATGCCTTTATACAAATCAGAATACATTTACGCATTCTTGATAATCGTTTGCATTCCGATGGGGGAAAAAAATACTGCAGAGGTTGCCAAATCTTACACCTAAAAAAAACTTTTTATTCGGAACTGCACAAGAGAATTACTTAGAGAGATGTTGTAAGATTCATTGCCATTCAACAGTATTCAAAAAGAAAGCAGAAACATTTTTATTATATTTACTTAATTTGCATTTACTTTTAATTGCAGTAAAATATATTTTAGAGATAACATTTTCTGAATCCAGCTTATTTTAAAGACTGAGCATTATTATGCATAAGTATTCTCATGCTTAACACATTCTTTTTGAATTTAAATTCTGAAAAAAAAATTCAACTGAAACGCAGTTTTTACTTTTTTGTAATTAAATTATATAAAGAATAAATTATGTTAATTGTAAAAAAAATAATCTATAATTTTTGTTTGGAGGTAAGAAATCGTATTATTTATAAATTGTCGCGCTTTAACTTTTTTTTTTCTATTTATAATCCGTAGAGTAATTTTCATATTATAGTTGTAAACGATTTGATTCTCAATTCAACTCACGTGCGTATAAAAAATAAATCGTTTGGAACTCTGCATTATCCGTTAAAAATATTTTTCATCGGTTTCTGTTGTTTTTCATACTTTGTAAGTAAATAAATTGCTAATTTTATATTAAATTAAAAAAATATTTTTGTGTATCTCGAATATTTATTTATGTCCACTGACAATTTTGATAAGTCGCCTGATTTTATATCTATTTCAATCTACTGAAAATACAGGTTTTTTTTTTTTTTTTTTTTTTTTTTTTTTTTTGAATTACCAGTGCTAATATGATATCTGAGAAATATAGACAACTGAAATTTGCTATGCTGTCTTAAAACTAAAATTATTGATATGTAGTAAATATTTGCTAAATTCTGTCAGGGAGAAGTTTATTGCTTTTTACCCTTTCGTATGCGAAATATAGAGAAAATTTAGTAATCGTCAAAAAATTCGAACTCGAGATTTTGAGAAATCTACACGTTTTAGACCACCCTGAGTTCGAAAAACACATTTTTGGTAAATATCCGTCTGTCTCTCTGTCTGTATGTGACAAAGATCACTCTAAAATGCTTTGGACTAGGTTGAAATTTGGTTAAAAAACGAAATTTGCGAATTTCTATCGAAGAAGTCCATCTGCCCGGCTGTTCAAATAAAAGTTAGCAAGATAATGGAAAAACGATGCGAGCTTGATAGTTAAAATTTCTTTTCACAGATTTAAAATCAACAGTGCAGATACGTGTCGAATTTTAAGCCAAATCTAACAATGGGTTGGATGCCTATCAATTTAGTACTTTCAGATACATGCAAAAGAGTGAACAGAAAAACGCAATGGCATAAATATATCAAATCTGTTATGGAATTTTATGATTAAAGGTATAGTTTTATGTTTAATTTTTGTTTCAATCTGTGGGAAAAAATGTCACTAAAAACAAATTCCCTTTTTGAATACTATTAACACATGCCAGGGATTAATCGCCAAATAACTCTCCAAGGATAATAAGATAAATTCAGTAAAAATGCCAAATTTGCGCCAAAAATTAATATTTCTTAAGTATTGTATGCCACTGCCATGTGAGACGTTATGGCAGGACAATTTTATTTCTGAATATTTTCTGAATAGAAAATTTCGGGGAGACCTCGTCACATGGTTTTTATATAAGCAAGATAATACAAAACGCAACTATAAAGATGGATGGCGGCTAGTTTGTAGTAAAATCTGTATCAAAATTTTTATCAAATTCCTCATAAGAAAATCCGCGCGGATTCAAACTCGATATCAGCCCTCTAAATGGGTATAATTAGACAGGTAGTCCCTACAATATAATTATGAAATTTACAATGTAGACAATTATTGAAATTTGGAAAAACCTGCCGATGGGAATATTAAATTTGGATATTGTTAAAGTAAATGCTTTGGGATGTTTTTTTAAAAGAAATGAGTAATTTTAAAACTACAAATTTAGTTTTGTTTCAAATTATGGTATCATTCGATCGGAAAATAATTGCACAAAATGTATATTCGGTGTCTAGGGATTGTATGTTAACCGCACTTCAGCAATTAATCATTCTAATGATGAAAGTTTGAAAGTTTTGGAGTGACCTTTTCTGCTGGTTTTGATAATGTCATCTAGTTTTATAGTAAGGTAATGAGTGTCAAACTAAACATTGAAGAAGAACTCTACTGTCTTTCCGAGCCGAAGACTTGCAAACAGTTATTATTGGTTAACGATCTTTTATAACTCAAGAAGCAGAGCATAAGTGGAAAAACATAAAAAATAAAATAAATAAATAAAATTCGCATAAAATAAATAATTAAATTCCATTCGTAAATACTTCAATAAAGGTGAACAGAGCCAGATAAAGTTCTGTAAAGTTCTTTAGGCAATGCCGGTTTTGTGATTCTATTCCAAATCCATATATATTCAATTAACTTTAATTTAATATTTAATTATGTAATTTTTAAGATACCAATATCAAGAAAAAAAATAAAATAAGACAATATTTAATTGCACGTTACTTTCAGAAGAACTGATTTCAGTAATATCGTGTATGAGAGAGATTTAAACTAACATAAATGCTTTAAAGAAAAAGGTTTAAAAAATTTCAACCATTCTTAATATTTAAACACAAAGTTTCTCAAGGCTGTTGTTGTCTGAGTCAAATAAATGGAAAAAGTAAGAAAAATAACACTTAATTCTGCAAGTGAATTTGGAAACATGAGAATTTAAGATCGTGAGAATAATATTGTGAAAGAAGACTTGATTTTAATTGACGATTAATATATTCGAATGCATAGTCCTTTTCAATCACATGAAAGTACAATTTCACATTTTCCTAAAAATACCATAGAACAATCTGGATGCTTTTGCTGCTCCCTGAAGTTTCATGGTACCTAGGCAATTGTCTATTTGGGTTATTTGATAATCTGGCTCTGGTAATGCGAGCAAATTCCATGCATTTTTAGGATATATGTATATAAATCCTTGAAAATATCCTTAAGAAATAATTGGAAAAGTACAAAAGAAACAGAGAAAATCAGAAACATTTCGTCAATCATCTTATCAATAAGATCCTATCCTTCCTTATCAGGAATGGACTCTTTAACGGCTTTTCGAATATGCTATGTGTATCTTCTTTTGATCTCACAATTCTAAAAAAGAATTGATCCGACAATATATTAGCTAATGCACGATTGTGCTTTCAGACTAATTTCAAAATAAGAAATTTTAGAAGGAAGGCAAATTTTTAAATGACGTCATGATGTGAAATTTAGTCTTTATTTATCGAGGTTTTGATTATCCGAGATGACTATGATCCCAAACAACTCATAATCGAGATTCTATCTCTACTAATAATAAAACTGAATGCGTGTATATGTTGGTGCTATGCAGGTCAAATTGTTTGAAATACAACTATGAAACGTGACCATACTTCGGAGACAGAGAATAGGTACCTCGGAACACATTTCTTGAAATTTTAATTACTTAAAAATTAAACTGAATTTCGATATTTATCCATGATAACTTCCGTAAATATTATTGTACAAAAATAAATTTTACTCCTGTTTAAAATTTGCCTTTTTAATGATATCAATTATAGTTGTGCAATTTGCCTGATTTCCAACAACAGATTATATTGTTGTCTGGAAACTTGCACCATTTTCATTGTTTCATCAAATATTTAAACGCTTGATTTGTTTTCCTTTGTTGCAAGCCAAAGTCAATATATTCTGTTTAGTACATGTGCAGTTTCCAAAACGAATAAAAAAGTGAAATTACAATACAGCGAAAATTAGAAAGATGGACTGGACATTTACTTTTTTAATAGCACTATGATGTCATGGGACTGGCTTCCATTAGAAGGGCTCTTGTATAAAATGAGTAGAATATATGAAAGATAATTAAGATAACACGACAATAATGTCTCATAATTTGATGTAACCATGTATATAAAATCCTATTTAAATAACTTATAACTAATATTTCCAGGAAGTCAGCCAGCCGCCAAAGGTGACTAGTTGTAAGGAAAACTTCACTTACCTTCCATTGATGTCAAGGCAATAAGGGGATCTACAAAACCTCGATGACTATTCAATCCTGGTGCCCCATTGATTACGGGACTACTGCTCAGGGAAGAAGTTCTGAAGGCAGGTGTCAGGGCATCGAGCCTCCCCGGAGACTCGACTGGAACAGGTCTGGACGGGTCAGGATTCGGACTCGTCGCTGAAGATGATGAAAGCAAGGGCCCGGCTGTGTCTTGCTGCTTCAGATTCTGTGGGGCTGCTGACCACAAGTGGGGCAACCAGGGCATGGGCCAGAAAGGAGGCATGTCCCGTCCCATGAGGAAGGGGGACAAAGTTGATGCTCCAGGCCAGAAACCGGCTTCCAGGAAGGGTAGATAACGTGATGGGACTTCTTGGGGATTCACATGATTGCAGGTGCTTTCTGGCTTACTGGTAGGAGAATCCATGATGAATTGTGTTCACACTTGTCTAGTCAATGGAGCAAACAGTAAGTCAAAGAATTGTTCCATTGATTTTTTGTATTGATAGTTTTGATAAGACTGAGTTTCAAATTACACCAACGTTAGATTTTACGGGGAAAAAAAAAACTAATAATTCAGAAAATTTGCTTTTAGACATTTTTTTCCTCTTAAATTTTCAATATCATTTTTAAATGTAAAGATCTCTCTGAGTGAAAATTCGGTTTAATAATATTATAAACGATATTACCATAAGTATTCAAAAAAATTTCCTTAGTTCTTTCCTTTTATCTTTTTTATAAGAAATGAGCACTATTTTATTATATGAATTTCATTTCACATTTTCTTTGCTAAAAGTTTTTGAAAAGGCAAAACTTTAACTTTGATTCAAGTCTTGAATGAAAAGAAATCAAATATCAACATTTATTTTTTATCTTAAAGATTTGATAGTTATCTTTTACATTTTTTCTTATTATAATTCCTATTATCTATCTTTAGATATAGTTATTTTTATTTTTGAAAATTTTTTACAATATTTTCAATTATAACTAACCAGCTTCCTTAAATGACATAGTTTAGCGTGGTGCATTCGTATTTTACTATACTAATTACTTTTTTCTTCTACTATTTCAATGCTATAGCTAAAAATATTGTTTCGTTACTTGGTTAATTTTCCATCACTCTTTTTGATGTCTTCTTAATATCAAAGTCACAAATGCATCATCAATTCTATAGTTCCAGTTGATTTATTCAACGTATATTCATTAGCTACAATCTCTTCAGTTAATTGCAATTAATATTAAATTGCAAGGATGAGCTCTCAGTTGCAATATTTTTTTTTATATTCCAACGCATTTTTTTAAAAAATCTAACAGTTATTCTAATAGTTTAAAATCTCAAATTATTTTCAACCTTTTATAAATAAAATCTTAAAACTACTTATAACATTTTAAAAATTTTTTACAAAATTAAGAGCATTTTCCATTTATTTTCTGTAAAATATAGAAAAGAAAAATCTACTTGAACAGCCTCAGTAAAATATGATTAGAACAATGTAAAACATCTAGTCCTAACAGTCAATCCTTGCAAGATATATCATCTAACACATTGTTAGGAGAAAGACTGCCCACATAACACTCCACGAGCACAGCATGAAATAGCGCTTGCTGTACAAGCAAAACTTTGATTCTGTTTCTACGAGGCCACCACTGAGACATTAAGACAGAATAGGGGGGGGGGGCGACAGGGTTTTCGAGCAGGTAATAATACTTCTCGACCCCCGGACCCTTGTTTAATGAGTTGTCACCATTTGTTTGGTCACATGGTTCGGTCACAGAGCCAGTTACTCACGCCAGCGCAACCCGGGGGAGGGGTGATGGGGGGTGGCCGAAAGATCACCTCTTAATTTATTATTTATATCCTCCGCTTATTATTGCGCCACTTGCGAAGCGTGACGGGGATGGAAAAGTTTTCGTTTTCAGATTGTAGGGAAATACTTTTCCCGATCGAGCGTGGACTTTTTGCGGTGTTTCGGGGATCATATACAAATTATAGGATTGAAGGTATGTGAATACAAGAACGATGAAATTTTTGAAATAATACCTCTAAAATAGTTATATTTTTGAATTTAAAAAAAAAGTCTATGAAACAAAAATATTCCATTTAAGTGACAAAAGATTTTTTAAAAATTGGAAAAAAAGGGCTTTTTTTTGGAGAAGGGGGGGGGCTAAAAAGAGATGTACAGCAAAAATCTTCTAGTTTAGAGGTTTAACACACGATTTACTTAAAATTTTGCAGTTAGCTTAGAAACTACATTACCTAGTTCCTGAACTAAATAAAAGTTGTATTTTTTACCCATCCTTTAAATATAGAGGTTCAAATGATAAATAACGAGAAATGTTCAATTTTTTTCACATTTTGATGCAATAAATCAACTATAAAAAATTTCTAAACGGATAGATTACTTATTCTATACTTCAGGAATTGTAAAATATATTGATACTTTACTGCACCAAATTTGAAAAAAAAAAAATTAAGCATTAGATTTTAATTTTCTGAGGTTTTTCGTAAGAAAATTCTATCAAAGATTAGAAGTGGAGAAAACAGTATCTAATAGCATTAAAATGTAAAATAGCATTAAAACGTATGTAATGCAAATATAAAAATCTGTGTAACTTCCTAAAAATTGGAAACAAAATTCTGAAGAATTTTATAAAGAAACCAGTTCAAACATTAAATTTAACCTGCTCAAACTTATTAACATCAAATTTTAAAAAAAATTAATTTCCAAAAATTTTGACTTTTCAACGTAATTACTTAGCTTTTAAAGAAAAACTAAGGTCTCTTATTATTTTCATGATATCATGTGGTCAGAGGTATATTAAGCTTGGCGGAGCATTTGAGTTGAAATTCTTAGAAGCCCTTTAAAAACAATTTTCATATCTGCTAATACATTTTGACTAATCATACATTTAATCTCACATTTTTATTAGCGTTTTCAAATTACTGCAGCATACAATTTTCATATTTGATTTAATTAGTTTTAACAACTACATTTTATAATCATCTCTAGAAATTATAAAAGATGGCATATATTTTGGCTCTGTACAGGACAGATAAGCTGACCTATTGTTATCAAATTTGGTATATACAGATATACTTTGGAAAGTGGAAATGTGCACATTGGACCGATTTTTTGGAACTTTTATTAGGATTTTAATTAATTAAAAATTAAGTGGGATTTAGGCTTTTTTCAGTGATAATTCTTTCAAATTATTATTGCACGAAATTGATTCTTACACCAATTTAGAATTTTTTAAAAAAAAAAAAACTGCTTATTTAATGTTGCTAATCTAATTGCCAAAAAAATTTTCATAAATTTCAGTATTTTTTTTTTTTTTTTTTTAAAGAAAGGGATATTTTTAAAAATTGATTTCTTTGGTGCAGATTCATAGATAGCGAAAGTATTTTATTCTCGATTTCCTCTCATATTTACATAAACCAATTCACTTTTATTTTCACGTTTATGAACTATGCAAAGAAAGAGTACTGTAATCAATAAAGAAATCAAATTTATCTCATCTCTGCAATTAACAAAACAATAAAAAATCACAATAATCTATTTGTTTAAGAAAAATCGAGATTTTGAGAATCTCTACAGTTTAGATCTCCCTGAGAACGAAAAATACATTTTTGGAATTTGGACTGTCTGTTTGCCTGGCTGTGAACTCTTTTAGTCAAAAATCATTTGAGCTATATTACTGAAATCATTTGAGCTATATTATTGAAATTTGGTATGCTCTCTTAACACTAAATTTATATGCTGGTATTAAAATCGGAGTGAAGTCTGTCAGTGGGTAATTCGTCTGTCCGTATGCATGTGAGGAGATTACTAAAAAATGCAAAGAGTTTTGTGGATAAAATTTAACATATAAATTTATCATAAAAATTATGCATAATAATTAAATTTTGAAATTTGATTAGTCAAGGGAATGATAATTTATTGACCTGTATATTTGCGAGTATATGAATGATTGTTAAAGAACGCAAACAGCTAGAAAAAATTTAGTGCAAGGTTTTAGCATTTAAACTATAGATACTTATCAAATTTTAAACCAATTGTTTCAAAGGGTTGATAGTCTGTAATTTCGCATGCTCAAAAAAGACAAAGACTTAAATAAATGAAATTTGGTAGGTCATCTTGTAACAAAAACTGTAGTTCTTTGTCAAATTTTGGTTTCAATTGGTCGAAACTAAGGTACCCACTAAGCACTGTTGATTGTCTACGCTACCTTGCATAGTACAAAACGGTCATACGTAGTGCTATGAAAATTATGTTACAGTATAGTCAAACCTCGCTTATCGAGCACCTCTCTTCAAATGATTCGCATAAAGAGCAAAACTAAATGTAAGAAAGTAACTCACTTATCGAGCACCTCTCTTTAAGTGATTCGCATAAAGAGCAAAACTAAATGTAAAAAAGTAACTCGCTTAACGAGCAATGTTTCGCAGAATAATGGCGAAGAGACACCATGACGTCATATGTAAGACTGATCTATATTAGTCTGTATTGAGCACTTGTTTGTAGAGAACCTTTATATCCACGTGGGTGAAATTTTGGCCGGACAACGTTACCGAAGTGACTTAAAGGGATTTAAGCAAATGTCTGCTGAGCTTTGGATTTTTCCGCTATAACTTCTAAAAATATTATAGTACAAAAATTATTTTTACATCAGTTTAATATTCAGAAAATTATCTTTTTAAAGATAGTAAATTTGTGGAGTATATTTCTATATTTAATCATTTTTTTAAAAAAAATATTTTAAACAGTCTGAAAGAATCGTAAGAATTCTGAACAAATATTAAATGAATCACGAACGATAATAAAAATCATAAGAATTCTGGATGAATGCCAAATTTATTGATAAAAGTTACTATTAAATTTGTACAAAAAATGTTAGTAATTTGTTTCATAATGCGAATTACTATCCTGTCTTTTACACAAATCATTTTTAGCAAAGCAAATTTCAAAAAAGCGTGCAATGCATTAAATTAATTCGGAAAAAAAAATTATATTTATATTTAAATACTATTAACATGAAGAAGAATGCCAACTTTTATATTGCTTTAGATGAGAAATTAGATTATATTGTTAAAAGTTTAAAAATAGCAAAGTGTATCCATTTTTTTTACTATTATTTTAGTGGAGCTGACAGAAAGTAACAGAAATGTATAGTAAAATGAACAGTTAATAGAATAATATAATATAATAATAAATATAATATATAATAATATAAATGAACAGATAAAAGAACGCTTATATGTTGAAGTTGACGCAGGTATGTCTGAAAAGCGGAGATTCATCAAATGTTCGATGGATATAACATTTTCTCATCCTATATGTTGTAAATGCTTCAGGTACAAGAAAGCAAAATTCGAAATTTAGCAAATATTTTAGTTAATGGCACGATAATTCATTAACAAACTGAACTATCATATTAATGATTATTACCATTGTATTAATGAATTATCGGGCCAACACCTACATGGACGCAAAGACTGCCTTCTCGTGAATTTCTTCCAGAATTTGTGAGAAATCAGATTTTGTGCAAATGTAATACGCTAAATTGTATTCATTTAGTTTATAGAGTTTTTGTTTGTGTTAGTAATCGCGTTCATATACAAACAATCTTAAGTACAATAATAATAATTTTTTTTCGAACTCAAAGAAGATTTAAAATGTAGAAATTCCTAAAAATTTGGAAGTCAAATGTTTGTAGGATTATAATATTTTTGTTCATGCTTCGCATATGAGAAATACTTAAAATTCATAATTGAAAAATCTCGTTCGTTTGTGTTAAAAAATTGATACGTTTGTAAAATACTAAGCACAAATAATCAATATTTATTAAAGACAGTTAAAGATTTTTAAAAATATTGCGGCTTTATAACATAATGGTCCCATAAAAAAGAAAGGAAAACACAGAATTTTCACATACTAAAAATAAGTGGAGATACTTTTTTTTAAGATAATAATATTTATAGGTTGGTAGATTACAACTTGGATGATTTCAAAATCGTACAAAATACTCTACAGGGTTGATCCCAAATCTGGGAAGGAATTATTTCTTGATTATAAGTAATCCTCCGCAAAAGAGAGAGATTTTCTTAATTTTTAAATCGATTTTTATGTTAACTTCTTTCCTCAATACCATCGGAGCATATTATTGAACAAAAAGCAATATTACACCTTCAAAAATTCAAAAAGTTATTATTATTTTTTTCAGTGATAACAATCTTATTTCCACACAGTTTTTTTCTCAGATTTTTAATAATTTTTCAAAATATTTATTAAATATATCGTATAATTATTACTTTTATTGTTTTAGTGACTGCGATAATGTTAAGTGTGTTTTGAGTACAAACTACGATACTAAAAAACTAAAGTGCGTTCTGAGTACAAACTACGATACTAAAAAACTAAAGTGCGTTCTGAGTACAAACTACGAAACTAAAGCTTCAAATCTTTATTTTTTTCTAAAGTAAATTTAAAATATGCGTGATTATTTTTTAAAGTATATAATTAAATTTTATCAAAAGAATGATTTATGTACTAATTTATGTACTAAGTGTAATTTGTTATATTTGCTGAGGGGAAAAAAATTCGAATTGTTGATTTGTATGAAATTAATAACAAGCTCTTGTTTTTATCATCGATGTTAAGCTTCGTGTTTAATATTGTTAAATAAATATTAATAAGCATAAATAGCGATATTCCTTATTTTATAATCTTTAATATAATAATAATCTGCTAGTTTATAGCAAAATCCCTCGAAAAGCAACTAAGATTCTTCCCTTACTTCAAAATATTCTTCCCAATTTTAGGGAAAAAATCTCCTTTCCCAGTCATTTCAAACTTCTACTCGTGACAATTATTACCGCCACACACCATTGGTCAAAAGATAGTGGAATTCAACCAATCGTTTCGCTGCGGTGACTTCCGGGTACCCAATCAGGTGGAAGGAGGGAAGAGCATCGATTCAAAGAGGGTCAGACGGCTAGGACAGGTGGAATGCTTCCCACAGGTTATGAACACGCAAGGAAGGGGTGGTTACCTTACGATGCAATGCTCTGCGATTGGGTAATTTCGTCGTAAGGAAAATCGACTCGGACAAAGTGCAGGTTTCTATGATCTAATGCATTCGCTTTTTTTTGTTTTGTTTTGGGTCAAAAACGTGAGATGAATTTTAATGCTGTTTTTTTGTGCAGTTAAAACGGACAACCATGTTTTTCATGCCTGAAGCAATTATTTTTAATCTTTTATAGGGAGAAATTGTAAAAAAAACAAAAAACAAATGATAACGGGGACTAAACTAATCGTTAGAACCATCAGTTATTTCAAAGAAAAATGAGAGAAAAAAAAGCATTTTACCTGTTTATAGTTAGAATGAAATCTCAAATAATAATAATAATAATAATAATAATAATAATTAACAATCTATCTTTATATCTTAAAATAGTGATTTTCATTTCAGTATTCGAATTATATTCCTACTGATTACCAGGAAGTAGTTTTGCAGGAAAGATTATCATTAATTTCGATGTGATAATTTTTATTAATTATATACGATGAATTGAATCAACGAAAGTGATCTTTCCAAAACTTTCTCGCATACAATCTAATAAAAATAACATGCCAGAGAATGCCTTGCTTGGCATTGGGGTACAATAGTTAATGAAATATTAACTTTTGTCGTGAATTAAGAGTTTTTACTGAATCTATCGAACCATCATTGGCGAATTTTTAGGCGATTAATCCCTGGTATTCCGTTAATAGTATCTGAAAATCGAATTTGTGCTTGAGACACGTTTTTCTCAATTGGTTGGAATAAAGGTTTGACACAAAATTGCAATTGTAGACACAAAATTAAATTCCATACCAAATTTGATATATTTAAATCTTTGCGTTTTTTAATTATCCGTTTACATGTTTCTGAAAGTACAGACCGACAGACAGTCAATTCGTTGTTGGATTTGGTTCAAAATTTGACAAGTGCCCACACTATTGATGTTAAATTTATATATCTAGCTCTCATCATTTTGTAGTTACTGTGTTAACTTATATACGAACAGCTGGACAAATGAACTTCCTCTGAAGAGATTTTACTCAAAACTTGATATAAATCTACAAATTTTGTATTAAGTCCATGTAACAAATTTCATTTGTCTGGCTCAAAGCATCTTTGAGTTATTTTTGTCACAGACAGACGGACATTTTCCAAAAATGTGTTTCTCGAACTCAGGTCTAAAAAAATGGAGATTCGTCAAAATCCCGAGTCGGAATTTTTGACGATTACTATATTTTCTCTATACTACGTTCGCGAGAAAGTATATCTTATACATCTAGCTCTCATCATTTGTAGTTACCGTGTTTACTTATATTCGAACAGCCGGACAGACGGACTTCCTCTTAACAGATTTCACTCAAAATTGGATATAAATCTACAAATTTTGTATTAAGACCATGTACCAACTTTCATTCGTCTGGCTCAAAGCATTTTTAAGCTATTTTTGTCACAGATAGACGGACATTTTCCAAAAATATGTTTTTCGAACTGGGAGGTCTTAAACGTGGAGATTCGTCAAAATCACGAGTTCGAACTTTTTTGACAATTACTACACTTTATCTGTTCTACGTTCACGGAAAGTAAAAATTGTTTCAGACCCTGTTCAAGGTAGAAAGTTAAACTCAGAGCTATCAAATTCGACAAACAATAATGTCTTGGAAGTCAGAGAAAATTTATCTAAACTAAATAAATATTTAGTTCAAAATTAATGGAAAAAATTTCATGTTTTTCTTCAATAATTTAGGGGCATATTTCTGCCTTTAAACCATTTATGCTTAAATTTGAAATTTAAAACTAAGCTTTACCGTGAAATTAATTTTATTTTTCTAAGAATTTTTCCGGAATTTTATAATAGCTTAAAAAAAATTTTTTTTTTTGTATATTTTTTCAACATTGCTTTTACAATGATATTAAATACCTTTTTTGTGTCTGGATACTCATTATCGTTACCATTTGATTAGATGCAAATTTTAAAATAAAATAAAAGCAGATAAATCTAGTCTAAAGCATAATCGTGCTACGATGTTTCAGACTATCTCCTATCTATCTACAGTTCGAATCCTCTTTAATTATTTAAAAATATTTCTTTTGTCCGATGAGAAGAATACACTTATTTCATTTACTCTTGAATTAATTTTATGAGCTACTTTTAGGAATAAAAATACTCTAAATTGTAGGTCAAAAGATGTAAACAGCAACAAAGAATAAAATCACAGACGCCTAATGTCGAAATTCATTCAAATGATTAAAAAGACCTCCAAATGAAATGGAAAAAAGAAACGTTTTATATATATATAAAAAAAACGAAATAACTATTTTATTTACTACTAGCCGCCTATGACGACCATTGATTCGCCGGGAATATTGGTTATATTCAATTTCTGATAAGTCATTTAGATAGAACTTTATATCCATGATTCCTTCAAAATGTCTGACATTCAGCGGTGTTTTTTTTTTTTTAATTATTTAAGTTAAGCTCTGTTTATATTGTACATGGACCTTTCTAATGAAATCAGTCCCATGACATCAAGGCCCGATTAGGCCTCGTGTAGAGTGGACATCCTGTATGTATTAAACCATGCTTGCCTTAAATAACACAAAAACTATTGAATTATTAAGGTAGATATTTTTAAAATCACAGAAAACTTTTTCTTTGATATATTTTTCTTGAAAGTATCATGTATCATATTTATTTTGTTTCATACAGACATATCCTATTAATTACACTTTTCTAAATTTAGTTTTGCATTAAGAATTATTATTATTTTAGCTTTTGTTAGCAAGATATCTACACTTTGATAAAAGCTTTCTTTTCTTTTTCTCTTTTTTTTTTATGCGGGCATTATGTGCTCGTGCAGATGGAACTATATTTTTTATGAAATCTATTATTAAAAATTGTGTTTAAAATACCTTTTCAAAATTGATTAGAAATTTAGAATATATATATATATATATATATATATATATATATATATATATATATATATATATATATATATATATATATACGGTAAAATAATGGATTCCTATGAAAAAATAAGGTTTTGAATTTTAAAGTGATATAAAAATCACTTTTATACTGCGATATTTTCTGAAGTTATCACGGAAAATCTACAAAATTTCACTTAGTTCTTAATTAATTAAAATAATTTTAAATATTCCAGAGTTACATGTTTCAACCACCCAAAGTAAACATGTGCCAAGTTTGGTAGCTGTAAGTCAAACAATTTGGTCTGCAGAGTGGCAGCACACATATGCACACACAGACAGATAGATAGACACACTCACACACATACTTTTATTTTTATTATTAGTAGAGATAGAGATTTATAATTGGAAGTGCCAGAATTTTACGCACTCCAAAAATAATAGTTTTCTAGTAATTAAAGGCTTTATTTCATCTTTCTTTTAATTATCCTGCTCTCTAAGTTTTTTACTCCTTTTTTCCGCATTTTGTAAAATCAAAAGCGATTCAAAATTTAAACATTTATTTACAGACCTCATAAGTATTGTAAAAAATTAATTTAATTATTTCCCTCATTAGTATATATTCCTTGATATTTTTAAGAAATGAAGTTCTGCTATCGAAACAAATACTTCGTGTTCCCCACCCACTTTCGACTTCAATAGTCAATTTGGAAATTCTGCACGGAATGGAATTCTAAATTTCACAGAATCATGAGTAAATGAGCAAAATGCTTACACACACACACACATTCATCTTTATTATAAGTAGAGATATGAGAAAGTCAAAAAGTCAAGATAAGGAAAGTCTAAGAAGCATATGAGAAAGTCACTTTTGCTGAATTGAATTTTTTACTTTCACTTTGGCACGATTATCAGATTGCCAAATAATTAGCGCATTGGCTGATTTTTTCCCAAAAAATTTGATCCAGATGTATAAATTTAAATACAAAGCTGTAAGTAAAACTTAGCTTATCTAGATCGCTGTATTTTTGAATTATCGTATTCTCAAAGATATGAGCAGCCAGATTTAGTGTTTTTTTGTAGAAGGATTTTAATATTTTTTAAAAAAAACTGTTTCTAAATTTCCTTTTACTCCAGTGAATAATTGTAATTGAAACATTTAAATGCGCATGAGACAAAATCCAATATATAAGAAAAGCAGACGATTTTTTTCCTTCAATATAAATAAAAAATTAAACGATAAACTCGTACTTTCTACCAAAAAACATTATTTTTTGCATTTGATTGAAAGAAATATATTTGCGAAGGATAGTTAATTTCTTCAAATATATTTAAAATGCGGAAATAAGATTTTAGTTTTTAAAATTACTACAATAGATTTTAGTATTTTTATTATTATTATTATTTTCCTCTCAAACTTATGTACTCAACTTAAACATAGTCAATGTTGTGTCAAAATGTCGCGCGTCAAATTTGTCAAAACATTTTACCCTATACAAAACATGGTGCAAATTAGCTATGCCTGCTCCTTTTCTGTTGTATGTTATATGCAATTGATTGCTATTGTCAAAAAATATCAGAAATAGCTATTGTTTCCAGGTGATATTTAAATATTTCAATTGATTTCCTGAGTGTGATTTTTAACATTTCACATTATATTTATGAAAGTAAGTGTTTGTATGTTTGTGGTGTCTAGAGGAATCTTTCGAGTTTACAGTTGTGGAATTTGGCACTCATAAGTGGTAATAGTAAGTCAATGCAACTCGAAGCGTGAATTATACATTTTAACTAACTTCCTTGGGCGACGAATTGTACACCAACCTTGTTTATAGATTATATTGCAACCAACTTTGAGGGACTGCATCTTATCACAACAAAAGAAAGTACTATTTTATATTAAACTTGAATAATGAATATAGAACATTCTGATTGCAGAATGTCTGTAAAAATTTGCAAAATTGGCCCAATTGTTAATTTTGAAGGTAATGACAAAATTATAGTTTATGATAATTCTCGAAACTTTTAGACAGGCAGGTTTTCATTTATTTCGTATTTAGGGTCGAAAGCTTTTATAAAATGCACAAAGAAGTTTTTTTTTTAATGAAATTTCTTAGAAAATAAAGAACAGTAGAAGATGCAAATGACATATTAAAAGATCGTGAGTTTTCATATGAATGAAAATTGGTGAAAACGGACAATAGCTGAAACTGGGGAATTTGTATTTTTGGTTTTCCGGCTTATTTGAAATATATGCATATAAACAAATTTTTATCTGAGTTTTTTTAGATGATTTTCATATATATTTACCCATACTATGGTGTTTGATAAACCAGGAGAAAAAAATGTTTGCAACATCATATATACATTAAAATGAACGTTTAACTTAATTCACTGAATTGAAGGAATTTTTAAAAACTGGTCAGTTCTCCTAAATAGTTTTAGGAATGAAAACTAAAATTCTTTCATTTTATATTCTAACTTCGCTTGGTTTTTCCATTTAAAAAAAAATATGAAAATGAAACAATTTGCTCCAATTCAAAACAAGAAAAGTCGAAATATTTGTTTTATCGATTTTTAATTTATTGTGTTTTGGATGAGTTCAAATATTTTTTCACAGAACTTTTTACGTGCCTATCCTATCTTAGCAAAGAGACAAATGAAAATTGTAACCCTGAATGTCATCAAAATTATCTTTACATGATTTCAAAAGCATCGTTTGTAACAAACTTTCTAATTTCATCCTCTTTTTTTTTTACAAGAGCTGTTGCCGGAACATATTAATAAAATTCTAAAAGCAAACGATCAATAGTAATCAAGAACAACTATTGATTTAGTTTATTTTCACGAATTTTGCTAATAAAATATTAATTATTTAATATTTTATTAGCAAATTAAAAATGTTTTTAAAACCATTTTTATACTTCAGTATTTTCAGAAAAAAGTTGAAGAATTAATATAGGAAATTTTAATAACTTATGTGGAAAATTAGTTATTGGCAGTTTTTAAAAATCGTTTACTTCAATTTATGCTCTAGTTTTATTTAATAAATATATCAGACGATAAAAGGTTTTTGTGTATTATAATGTTTCATATAAAAGTAATTTTGGCGCTAATAATATTATATCTGAAATTATTTTAACCTGGAACATAGTTGGGTGCATCAGCCAGTCGTATTTCAAAGTTAAATTTAAATCTTTTACAGATTTATTCCAGAATTAAGAATATATCGCTTTTTTTTTTATCTGCTTTGCAAAAAAATTATTGTGTGAAGGACAGAACAATAATTCTGACTGTAAAAACAAAAACGAAAAAATGTCAAACTTTAATGGTGACTTTTATTAATAATTTTGGTGTTCTTCCAGAATTCTTGTTTTTGTATTATTGTTCATGATAAGTTCATTATTTATACAAAGTTAATATGTATCTTTGAATTGTTGTTAGAAGATATGAATAAAATATTTTCTAAAAGTTGATAAAATGTCCATAAAAACTCATTATATTAATAACTTTGCCGTTCTTCCAGAATTCTCATGTTTTTGCCTTACCATTCGTCTTAAGTTCGATATTTGTACAAAATTAATAAGTATCTTTGAATTTTTATTTGAAATACATAAATTTTTTTCTAAAAATTGATTAAACGCCGAGAAAAATTTATACACCATAAAAATTAGTTTCGCTGAAAAATAATTTTTTGAGTTTTAAGATGATGAATTTGAATTTTAAGATGTAAAAATCATATTTGTACTTCATTATTTTTGGAAGTTATCGCGGAAAAACGCCCAAATATTACTTAATTTTTAAATAAAATTCTAAATAATTTTTTTTATCACCTTGAGGCACACATTTCCACCCTCCAAGGTATGTACTGTTCGTTTCAGTATTCTGAAACGAATACTTTTTCGACGATTCTACCTCATTAAGGGGTGAGACGAGGAAGGATGAGCCACATTTCGAGCATTCTTTGACCTTGATTTTCGCCCTATTAGATACTTTTTTGTTCATTTTTTTTTTCTCACGAATTTGTGAATATCGTGTCGTTGCTTGGCGTCCAAGGGGCCCTAATGTTGACAAAAGATTATTTTCTGTGAATTTCATGAATTTTTTCATAACTGTACTCTCACAGAGCCAGTATTTTCCTTATCGGCAACTTTTGGTACTATTTTTTTTTCAGTGGAATTCATCTTCCCATGTCTTCCACAGTCTGTATATGAAATATGGTTTCATTTCGTTCATTCGTTGTAGTGGCATATGCCGCCAAACAGCAAAAGTTGTTTTATTTCATCCTGTATATTTCCCATATGAAAAAGTAAAAACGATAATTTGAATTTGCAGGGAATTAATTTACAAAGGGATTCCCATTTACAATAGCATTTTAAAATTAGAAATAACTAGTTAATTTATTCTTATAGTAAAAATCCAAGACAACAAAATTGTGCTATATTTTATCTCACAAAAATAAAAGAAATTCATATCAAGCAAAATCATATCAATATTTCCTTCATTTCAAGCAAAACTGATTAAAATCTTTTGATGAGTTTTAAAATTAATTAAAAAGTAACTAATAAGTCTTATACCAGTTTTAGCATGAGAATTAAGTCTTGTGTGCTAATAAATATTCTATTCAGTTAATTTATAATCAAAAACAAAAAGCATTGTTTAAAAAAAATCTTGTAACATATTTAAGTCAGAGAATGAAATTAAAAAGGGTAATATTCATTATGCAGGAGGTTAGAGAAATATTGGATAGATGGTAAAATAAAAACTAAAAGGCATAGAATCAAAATGCTTTTAATTACTTATACTAAAACTTCTCAAGTTAATTGATCTCAATGTAGATCGTTTGATCGCGAAAAGTACATCCAAGTGATCACTTTTATACTATGCATTTGCAAACATATGCATTCAATAGCAGCTATGATATAGTGCTTTAAATCCTGTGAATTACTGCAAGATTCTGATACAAATAATCTTTCGATAATCTCACACGAAAAAAAAAAAAAAAAATTCAAAGAATCAATTCTTTTCGAAAATCGAATGATATGGCTACTAAGTGAAATGTTCTCATTAAATCATCATCAAGCAATATATAGTGTCATCTATCGGATTTTGTGAGATAACAAAATTGTGAAATAAAACTTTATGAACCAGGTTAATAATGTGTAGCATTAAAGATTTTTTTTGAACAATTTTGTAATGTGTCTAAGAATTCTCGGACACTATATTATTTGAAGATTAAGCATCATAATATCAGTTTTTAAATAATCTAAAAAAAGTGAAATAAATTATCCAAAGTTATAAAGCTATCAGGTTTGGAATAGAAAATTCAAATCACAAATCTACATAATTTTGAAATTGTATAGTTTTTCTCTGGATTTAAAATCCAGGATTGTTAATAATTTTAAGCAAATTATAGAATTTTACAAATCAGGGGAAAAAAAAAATATGTAGCTGTTAAACATGAGGTCCTATGGGTATTTCAAGTACTGGGAAATCAATAAACAACTTATTTGAAAGTTTTCTATCAGAAAGGTTTATATCAAAATCCTGTTATAATGGAATCCAAATTTTCTTTACATTTTGCTGGATCTCTTACAGTCTCTCTTTTAACAGTTTATTCTTTATCATCAAAATATTATGGATACTGCTTCAACTATAGTAAAAAACTATGTATTGTTTCACCACATTCTGATTTATTGTAATGATAAATATTTTATATAATGCAGCAAATTGGAATTCTCCTAAAATCCTCAATTTTCGAATTTTCTGGGGGCAAAGAACACATGTGGAATACGAATGTACTGTGCGATACCCTGATCTAGCCAGAGGTCAACTTGATGGGGCCGCCGAAGAGCAACCCCATCTAGCACGAAGAAACAAATGACACATGATGTTGGACACTCGCAAACAACAAAGGGCCCTCTAGAGGAAACGCATATTGGTCTAGGAAAAAGAATAGAAAGAAAAAAAAAAAAAAAAAATTACATATTAAGTTGTAAAACATTAAAAATGCATTAAATGTGCGTGAACTTTTTACATTAGGAGACAGCTAAAGACAAAATGTCTCTAATATATTTAATGACTAGAAATTTCATGAGTTCTTCGACATCAAGAGACATCCAATTTCTTGGCCATATGAGTCTGTGTTCTCGCCATACTGCAAGGCTTTGATCATGTGATTAATAGATCCATCCTCCTTCGTTGCCACAATGACAAGTCGAACTTTCATCAAAGAACCGACTTTAATGCACAGAAAATACACCATGTCCAGAGTATACTTGATTAATATAAAAATCACGAATTCGGTTAACCGAAACGTTTTTAAAATGTTGATAGGTTGTTCGCCCCTTGATGGAATTATCCTGCCAATCCCTAGTTATTAGTTTTTTTAGTCTCATTTCTGAGTTGGATTCTGGATTCACGGAAAGGTATTTTTAGGGTTTCTAAGTTTAAAGCTTCCTTGGCTAGTGTATATCTTCTTTTTCATTTTTTCTTCTTTTATATTCAACAATTTTTTTTTTTTTTTTTTTTGCTTCACCATCAGTATCTATGACCATTCAAGCTGATCTTGAATCAGAAATTATCTTTGCCTCTTTTATATTGCGTTGAGCGACAAACTCCAGAGCATTTCCGATTGCCACCACTTCTGCCATAAAGACAGTTGCATTGTCATTCAATCTAAATTTTCAAGATTCTTTTTCTTGTTAATTTTCGTACCATACGGGCGCACCCCCCCCCCCATTTTTGATCCATCTGTATATATACTAATCCCTTTAGCCATGACATCCACATAGTAGTTCCATGTAATTCTTTTGACTTTCCATGGTGGGATCACTTATATGGAATATATAAACTGTGATGCTAATATAATGACTTTGAAATTGTTCACAATTAATGAATTAGTTATTCCATTTCCCTTTTACACACTGAAAAATTTTGATCTCATTTTGTTTGACAAAATCATGTTTAATAAATATTTAATGAATTTTGTTTGATTCATAATATTGTATTAATGTTCATTCAATTAGCATGTCAGATGACTAATTATTTTTAAACTCAATGTTTACTAATACACACACAAAAAAAAATCATATAAAATAAGAAATATATTATCAATATTCAAAATGCACAATAAAAGAATAAATTTTCTCACTTTTATGATAACCATTTATTTTTTAAATTCAATTAATCCTTTCACGACTACGTAATAAAATACTACTATTACCTTAAAACACTTTAAAATTATGACTCAAAAAAGAATTTTCAATAGCATTATTAATTTTTTAATAATCAAAGTTGTTAGTTAGAATTTTGATTATACATGTTTTTATTTATATTTGCTTTAAACCAGTCTCCCAACAAGTGTATGAATGATAATTTACTGTATGGAGCATTCAATATTCTTTTATTACAGAGGAAAATCAAACTGAAATTTATTGATAAATACACTGCATTCATTATATTCATCACTGAAATTAGTAAAATTATTTTTATTCCTTTCTCTTTTAATGGAAACAAAATATTCAAGTTCAGAAAAATAAAAGAAAATTAATTAAAAAAAAAACCTTTGGCCGATAAGAAATTGAATTAATCAGAATCAACAATATCTTAAATGAAGAGAAAAGATATCACTGCTTCAAACATTCAAAACAAAGATAACTTATAATCTAATAACGAGCATAATGAAGGCAAGTTAAAAAACAGCTCACATGTTATTAAAAAACTAGATTTCTTTCCAAGCATATGAATAGAGGAGACAAAAATTGCAAATATTCTTAAATCCAATACAAAAGAAAGAATACATTTCGTTTTCTTAAAATATGGAATTTCTTTTTATCTTAGTTTTATGTTGACATGACATGAACAAAAATAAACTTCTCAGTGCTAAACATAATCATTGAGAAGTAAACTAAGATGATTAAATGAATTGATCAATTAAATGATAAAATTCGATTATGTAAACACTGAAATCCAGATTTCAATAGAAAAGTGTTGTTTAGTATATAGTATACAAAGGGTTTAAAAAAATTTTCTACTTTTAATTCCATTTCCGCTATAAAAATTCTGACTCCACATTAAGCCCAAATTTTTCATGACTCCAAGAAAAATAAAACAAGTATTTAATAAAAATGGGTTTTAAAAATACATAATTTATTAATGTTCTAAGAAAAATTTATTCAAAGTATTTTGCTTTTAGTTTATAATTCAATGTTAAAATGTAAATTTTTAATGCACCAACAATTAGTACAAGTTTTAATTATTTCCCAAATTTTTAGTCCCTGTTTATAACTTATTACTATGCATAATACAGAATAATGAAATCATTTCTTTCTCATTTTCATTAACAAATGGATTAAGTTTTAGAAAATTAAATCATTCAATAAGTTGGTAATAAAAAGTTCAGAAAATATTTATAGTAAACTCCCGAGTATATAGCCTAGTTTTCTTTATCGTCATTAATTGAGGAAGGCAGGGCATTGAACTGGAAGCGGGCATCTGCTATGATCCTCCTATGTGTCATGGGTAAATACAAGTTGTGACAGGAAAAGAGAAGCGTTCTGTTCATTGTTTTGTCAGTGTGTAATGGACTTTAATCATTGTCGCTGTTCCGGATTATAACTGCACAGTACATACAGGAATCGTAAATTGTTCTTGGAGTATGCTTAATGTTTTTTTAAGTATACTATAGTGAAGTGTACAGAATTCCTGTTAAGATGTGAACAGTTTATATCCTTAACTTACTCTTTTTCTAATAAATTCTTGCAATGCAGTATATAAACATACATAAACTACCAGTATAGAGTCTTCTATTTTAACTCGACACATTACAGGCAACTGCTTCTATGTTTCACCGAGCTGTGTTCATATCCTGCGTAGCTTGAGATAAATGGAGGGCTTAGTACTCAATAAGAAGTAAAAAAAAATACATATTGAGTTTTAGTATAAAAACTTTGTCTTCTGGTATTGGTGGGTAAAGAAATGAGTTCTTAGAACTCTGGTTTATCTGTTATTTATGTTATCCAGCCTGTACTTCTGCCATATTAGGTCGGATACTTGGCAGTGTATTGTACTTATTGTCAGTGAGAACAAGCATTGAAACACCTCCAAACTAGAACATAAAGCAAAAACAAAATTCCATCCCTAAAAGTATGAAAATTTGAAGAAAAGAATGACATAAAGTAAACAAAACAAGAGCATTGAAATGAAATGCTTCAGTACAGGAGAATCTGGAGAAGTATTCTTATAAAAATACTTAGTATATGAATCATAATTTAAAAAACTCTATTATATAACTTTAATATAGATCCTATTAGCATTAAAATTGGAGTTAAATGTGCAACATTTCATTGAATAAAGTTAGTGAATTTTGATGACGGTTTTCAATCATGACTTCCAATAAAATATTATAATTCAAAGAGTATAAAAAGTTTATTAAATACACAAATAAAAAATGAAATATAATGAAAGCAAAATTTGAAAAAAGTTTATATAAAAGTAATCTTTGTTCTAGATTGGTTAATTTGCCAGATATCCAATTCTTCATACTCTTCAATAGCTTCTTCAAACTGAGCTGGATTGAAACCTTTGGCCAAGCACCTCTCAAGGGCATCGGCCATTTTAACAGTTCTACTACCCGTTTCAGCCATGATGTCTCGGATGAGATTGAAAATTTGGTCAGTCGCCGTTTGTGCTCTAGAAAATGGAAAAAATAATTTTAAAAAATAGAGTTAACAAGATGCTTTAGGTAATTCAAAGTACAAACATGAAAATCGCTTAAAATTAGTTATAATACAGTTAATTTAAATTTAAAGTATATTTAGCTTAAAGGAATAATATCTTGACAATATAACATAAAGGAATAAGAATTAACTAAGAAATGTTTATAACATTTTGCAGTATAAGAAGCAAGATAAACAATATCACACAAAAATTTGAACAGTGATAATCATTCATTATAAAAATACATAAAGACTGAATTCCCACATATGAATTGTCAAGATACAAATTAATTTTTTAAAAAATATTTGAATAACAAAAATTATAAACTCTATCTTATCAACAATGAGTTAAAAAATCCTTTTCTTTATGTGAATTATTTGTCAATAATTTTTTTTTAGGGTGGGACCATTAAATTATTATTTATTACATACAGCTGGTACCCGGCATTGCTGCCGCAGAAGAAATAATTTTGGAAATATAATTTGGAATTGCTATCTTGTTTATCTAGGAATTATATTTATTTTATTGTCATCATTGAATACATTCATTAAAACTGAATGATATATAAAGGAGAAGTATAAATAATATTTATTCCATTTTTTTAAACTTTATTATTCAAATATAATTTAGGGCGAACAAAATGTTTTGTTTTTCTGTCTTCAGTAAAACAAATAAATTTCATTGTGAGCATCCATGCAACTGGCTATGTTAAAAACATGGATTTTCTAGGCTCAAAGCAATAAGATAGCACAGTTTTATTGTCATCAGATGAGCATAAAATTCAAACAAACATTCATTTTCAGATATAATAATTGTATTATGCTTATAACCTTCATGCAAGTGCCAGCAATAAGTTGGCAAAGTTTTATTGCAATCAGATGAATGGTACTCAGCGCATAAAATATGAACAAACAAAAATTCATTTTTATATATTAGACAAGTTAATATGTTTAGTGCTACTCAGAAATAAAATACTTTTTACGTATAATATTCTTAAAGTAAAAATTATTTTTGCTTAAAATGTTATTTCATACATAAGTTAACACACAAAATCCTTTTTCAAAATTAAAATATTAAATTGAAGCATACAGTTTTAAAAAACTGACTTTAGGTTAATTTATTAATATTTGTTATATTGGTACTGCAAATTTTGTTCACAAATGCTGAAGTATAGGAAAAGGTAAAGAATATTTTGAGGTTATAAATTAGACAGTTAATTTTTGATTAATATAAAAGTTGAGGCAAAAAAAAAAAGAAAAAAGTAATTGTTCTGCTTTTAATCTTCATTTAGAATTCTGCTAATGTGTTCTGGTAGCGTTCTTCGTGTGTATTCTTATTCTTCTGCAATAAAAAAAAAGTCGTCTACTTTCAGAAGCTTTATTTCTCTTGCTTTCTCCTGAATTTCAGTGATGGACTTGTGCTTGCATTTAGACATTGTTTAAAACCAATAAAATCCATTATTAAAAAATGCATATTAAAATACAAAAAAGGAATTGCAAAAAATAATGGTAGAATAGTTCAAAATCTTAATACAGATAAGCAGAAGAATACGTATTAATTTCCTTATTTTAAAACATATGTTAATTTTTTAATTAATAACAAATGAAATAAAAATTCTACAGAAATTTAGCTTACATCATACAAAAGTCAAAATTTCGAATTTTAAAATGGGGTAAATTTATCACCAAAGGATAAATACACTCTTATTGCAGAAAAGAGGCAAAATTTTGGATAATTTCTCTAAAACTTGGAACTGCTACCAAATATATATATGCCTCTGTTTGAGTTATAGCAATTTATTTATTCTTATGTTCAAATATCCTTAAATCATTACTTTTGAAAAATAAAAATGATGGTAGAGACTTGTATTTAAAAAAGAAAGAAAGAAATTTAAAAACAGTCTTTCAAAATCTTACCACTATCTACAAAGAAATATCTATATATTACTTTATTTCCAAATTGTGTGCAATTAAACTTTTTAAAAATAATAACATTTGAAAAAAAATTCCGCAGAAATAAATTTGGTAGAATCAAATAAATAAATAATTTCAAATTTTAAAAAATGGTATAAAATTTTTTTTCCTGAGATAACATCATCTGAAATTATTGTGGGAAAAAGGCAAACTTTTAATTAATTTTTATACTCTGAAAAGTGGACAGTACTCTTCCTCTTAAATGCTAAATGTGCAAAATTTGATTAAATATGACTCTGTTGCATAGGAGATGCACAACATAATACATACATATATTATATTAATAAACTTAATATATATAAATATGTAGAATCCCTTGAAATATATGTGGAAACCATTATATCTCTAAAGTAAAGACGAATGAATGTATGTGTTAATGCTTTGTATCAAAACATTAGACCAATAGTTACCAAATATGGCATATACATACTTAGGAGAATGGAAATGTGCACCTGAAGGATTATTTTAAAATTTTAATTAATTAAAAATAAAATTATATATATATATGCCTTTTCAATAATTTCAGAAAATATAATTGAATAAAAATTATTTTAACAGCGCTTCAATTTTTTTTTTAAATGTCACTTTAATGATACTAATTAAATAGCCATATAAAATTTTCTAATTTTATCAATTTTTTAAAAATTATTATCATTATTGCCTTATTTCTAATAAAAGATTACATTTTGGCCTGAAATTCAAATTGTTTTCATTAAATATTTAACCAGGTATTTTTTATTCATTCAATGTTGAAAGATAAAAAATAAGGATTTTGTTTAATATCTATATAATTTGCAAGATGGGAGGTGAAATTAAAACATCGCATGAATTAGCAGATAAATGAGCTCAAAAATATTTTTAATAGTATGATGATGTCATGGCACTGATCTCTAGGGAAATTCATGTACACTATAGATATAGCATATGCAATATTGTTTAAACAGCTTTAATATTTGATAATTTAACAGATTAATGGACATCACATCTAAACTATTTTATTGAACTAAATATAATCAATATTACCAGCAAGCCTGTTGGTCATCAGATGTGGAAATAAAATTTCATAACATTCATTAATAACTTAACATTATCATTGGAATCCATGCTTTAATTTATTTGAATTGTAATTGAAGACCCATCTTGATGGAATTAGGGGGAAAAAAAAAAGGATAAAGTGGGGAAGGGGTCTGAACTCACTCATTAGACCTTATTTGATATGGAATTAATTTTGTTGTCATATGTGGAAGCACAATATTTAGTGCAAAATGTAGCTACAATTGATGAACAGTGAATAATCATTGCAATAGAATGTATTTGAATATAAACCAAGATACTTAATACTATCTAATAGTAGTTTAGCTAATACTATCAGTAGTCCATGAGTAGCAATAGAATATGTTTAAATACAAACCAAGATACTTAACATTTCCAGTTATGATAGCTAATGCTATCAGTACTCTATAGGCAACAATAATGACAAACATTTGTATCAATTATTTTATAGAACTTTACAGTGCATTACTACTTCACCATATAATAGTTATCCAATAAATGTAAGCATTTTTTTAGATAACCTGTATACATATATATTGCACATTTAATATTTCTTCACCAATATGTATTTATTCATAATGATAAAGAAATAAATTTATTACATAACATCTTTTACAACTATTTTTGTTTTGGATGAATGGGCATGTTTCTTCAGCAAAATTTTACCTCTAGTTTTAAAAGATGTTTTTGTGTTTGAAATAAATATGAAATTGTGTTTTGAAATGAATAAATAAATATGAAATATCTACATAAACTCATAAATACAAATTGGAGGCATCAGTTGACATTAGTAGATGGCAATAAGCAAACAGCAATAGAACAGGATACAGACAATGTAAACTGTAATACTGAAGTTTACATTGCAAAAGATGACATTTAAATTCACATTTTATTGCCCTTTAAATCTTGATTCTTTTTTATATTTACAGAACATGCACAGAAATAATATTTAACCAACTTTGTTTCCATTCAATAATAAACTTTAAACAGTCATCTAAATATTAAAAAATTACAATTTAGGCTTTACAAAACAACAATTCATAAGAATTTGGAATTTTCATTTTATTGGAGTTTGGATTTCAAATATTTAAATAAAAATAAAAGTTAAAGAATTTCAGACTCACCGTCCAGTGAATTGTTGTGATTGATTGAGAGAGGCCTTTGACATATCCAACAATCGAATAGCTTCATCAACATCTTGTTTTACAACTGTATCCCTCAAATTCAAACGGGCCTATGAATGTTGAAAAAAGACTTAAAAACAAGATAAGTAAGATCAAACAATGAGCTAATTACCAAATTTTCTCAATTAATTTAAATGATAGGTATATTGCAATCATTAGAAATTGCAATATACCTATAATTTAATACCTTGGATTGCATTTCTTACATATTACAGACATGGCACAGGCTAGGAACAAAACTGATCATAAAATAATAAATTGTAAAAAATGTGAATACTGAGAAATTAAATAAGTATGATTTTAATACAATAAAATGGACAAACAATAAAATGAATATATTTATGGAAAAATGAAAGCCCAAGGTACTAAAAAGTAATGCAGAATTATTATGTTAAAAAATTGAATTAATCTCAAGATTGGTAAAAATCAAAAATGTTGAAAGATGTCACATCTGAAGTTAATTTCAACAATGAAGCAAGAAAGTAGTTAATTTTCAAAATATTTAAGTCAAAAATAAAAGTTTAAAAAAAAAAATAACATGCAAATGTCAAAAATAAACAGATGAATGTTATTTAAAACTCCCATATAAAATTTAATCACAAAGATAATATAAAATTTATATAATATTAAAATTAGTACAATCATATTGCATAAGAAGTGACCACTAAATCAATAGGGAATTTTCTAATTAATATATCTCTTCAAAATCATAAAGAAAATTATGATTATACAATACACTTCCAAGTATCCAGCATAATGTAGCGGAAGGGAAGGCGGATAACAAAAAAGCCGGACAAGCCTGAGTTCAATGAACTCATTTCTTTGCCCATCAATACCAGAAGATAAAGTTTTTATACCAAAAACTGGCTATAAAATGTATTTTCTCAATTAGTATTAAGTCTACCATTTATCTCAAGCCAAGTGGAACATGAATGAAGCTACAGACAACCATAGAAGTAGTTACTGGTTATGTGTCAAGTTAAAATAGAAGGCTGGTTTATATAGCGCACTACAAGAACTTATTAGAGAAAAAGTAATTAAAGGATATAAACCTTTCACATTTTAACAAATTCTTCAACCATTACTGATATACATAAAAAAAACTTAAAGCACATCCCAAAAACAATTTACAAATACTGTATAAACCATTCAGATATAATCAGGAACTGCAGCAACAATTGGGGAAACAATGAACAGATTGCTGCTCTTTTCCTGACAAACTTGTATTCTGCATGTAAGAGGATCGTAGCAGATAAACGCGAATGTAATGTTATTAAATGCTTAATCAAAAATAAGAACTTTCAATCAATTTAACAGAAATGACTTCTATTTTTATATTCTTCTGTGATAAAATAAATTAGAGACCATATCAGGAAAGATCATAACCTTTTACATAAGTTTCAGACATTCAAAAATAAGCTTTCACTCACCAATGCTGTAGACAACCTAAGAATTCCAAGCAGATTTCTGGCAGAAGTGAAGGTCATGTCACGACTATTGCGAGCCTCTTTTCGTATTTCTACATATGCACTGACTATGTAATCAGTGAGATCTTCAGGAACGACAGGTTGTATGGTGCGACAATAAGATACATAGCGTCGCATTAAGTTCATTGGCATAGGATCAAAGTTAGCCTGAGGCTCACGACAATGCATGTGGACTTGAGTGATGTGGTCAGCCAATCTGTGAAAGCAAAAAGAAAATAAATAAGATCATTCATGTTAATAAATAAATCTAATATAGATACAACAGAAGAGGTATTAATGACAAACACAATTTAAATAATTACCAACTTTAATAATAAGGGAAAGGAGAGAATTTTTTTTTCAATATATATATATAAACATATTTTAGTAATTGCATGGCTGAATAAAAGAAATTTTAAAACTTCAATTTATTTCACTGTAGGAAGCATCCTATGTACAAGAAGGGATGAAAAGCTGACATCCATTTATATCATAATACAAGTGCAGAAAATACCAAAGTTTTTCCCTATAATGGTTTTACTATAAGATGATACGGATTTCTTTGACACATGTAGACTTAGTAAAGGGAAAGTTAGGTATCTTTTAAAAAAAAAAAGTTGTAAACATTACAGAATTTTATCCCTTTGTTCGGACTGCGAGAACCTGCTGATGTGCGCAGTTTTATAATGCAAGTAACATTTTTAAATAAAAATTGTGAATTGGATCAGGAAATAAGAGATCATTTCAGAAGGAGGTTTACATGGTTAAAAGATAAAAATTGGAAAATTAATTACAATTTAAATTGAATTTTAAAAATCATCCAACAAACACACACAATGCAATGAACATTCAAAGGGATAGAGAACAAAATGCTTTCATAAATGCAATACCATTTTTTTTTTTTTAAATTCTTATTTGAATGGAAATAGGTGAAAAGAAAAATCCCCTTTTAATTTGTTTTTTTATGAATCACTTTAATGAATGTAGATTTTAATATTAGGAATAATAGCCAAATTATAGTTTTTACAATTCTGTTTTTTTAGTTCCAGGCATTAGTTTTTCATCAGTTCCAAACATTTGAATGAATATAAAACAGTAGCTGTCCAACTTAATTATGTCACATGCAGAATTTTTCATTTGTATTATTCTGCTCACAAGAAGTCATGTTTTATTTTTTTATAATGTAAAAATATATTAAAACTGATGAAACACTGAAATTTTTATTGCATTGGCATTTCAATTTCAAAGCATCAACAGAAGATCTTAAAGATAATTTCTATAGACTTAAGCTGCAATCTCTGAATTAAGAAAATCACTAATGTACCGTATACATTTTATGCAAGTATTTATAAGCATTATCACGAAATAAGATATAAAGAAGTATTCAATACCTTTTATCATTTTCCTTATCCGGTTTATCTTGAATGAGCCATAATAAATCAAAACGGGACAATAAAGCAGCAGGTAGTTGTACATTCTGTTCTATTGTTCGTTTAGGATTGTAACGTCCATAAGCAGGATTAGCAGCAGCTAATATGGAAACTCTTGCATTTAAGGTAGTTAAAATACCAGCCTAAAACATAAATTATGCAAACTGAAATGTATTCAAGATTGATTGATTTTTTATGGCGGAAGGACCAATACTGGCCAAACTCGTGTTAACTTAAAATACAAAAAAATTACACATCAAAAACATTAAGGAGATGCACAGTTAAAAAAACAAACAAAGTGAAAATAGAAATTAAATATTATGCATGAAATTGATATCAAGTAAAAATGAAAATACATTAACATGGTAAGGTTCTCCAATTATATCTTTCAATTTTGGATAATACAGTAGACTCCCGATTATCCGCGGGCGGGTTATCCGCACCTGCCGCACAAAGTTTTTTTTTTTTTTGACTGATTTTTTCAAAAAGGTGCAGTTTTACAGTTATGCTTTTGTAATTACATAATATATTACAGTATTAAAACAGTACATATGTATTAATTTTTCCGGTGTATCCTTGACGCCTCTCGTAAATACTAAGCACTTTTCTGTTTTCATTAACAAAATGCATTTTAGGTTAGTTTTGAGTGATGTACTAAAATATTAAGAGTTAGTTAAACATTTCCTGCTGTTTATTTTACGTTTTATTGTACATAAAACGATTTTTTAAAGTTGGAATGACTGTTTTCTTTTTTGCTATACCCGTTTTTAGCTTTTTTCGGATTATCCGTGATTTTTGTTATCCGCGGCGGCCGCGCCACCCAATTCCGGGGATAATCGGGAGTGTACTGTACACTTGCAGACACAAAATCGCAGGCCAAATACTGTGTACTGTATCTTCCAAAATATTTTATCCTTAGAAAGCGGCATTTAGGGCATTCACATATGATATGGCGAACAGAAATTAAAATACTACATCTTGCACTAATTGGAGCTCTACCCGAATGAAGTAAATGCTTTGAGTAAAATAAGTATGACCTATGCGAAGCTTTGTTAAGATGACAATCAACGGCTGAAAGAGTCAGCCTTAAAAACAGAAATAAATGGTTGGATAGAATGCAATTTATTATCAAGTTGCAAGTCCCAGGTATGTTGCCCTATACAAAGTGAACATTGCTTTAAAATTTGATCTAAGTCTTGAAATGGAACAAATGTTTCTTCATTTGAGCTAGTTTTTTTTTTTGCGACAACATCGATGTGATCGTTCCCAGGGATAACAACACGTCCAGGAATCCAACAAAATAGAATATTAAAATTACGATCCAGTAATTTCAAATATAATTTTACTGTACTGTGCACCAAGGGTGGCTTTGTCTGGATGAGTTCAAAATTGCTTCAAGAAAACATTAAAAATGAAATAGAAAAATACATATTTCTGCCCCTTTAATGTATAATCAAATCCGTACTAAAAACATACTAGTTGTTAATTCAAAAAGGAAACAAATTGGTTTGTTCAGATTTTGTGGCACTAAAACCAGGTTAAGTCTTTATGTCTCAAACAAAACTATATAGCTGTAAATAATTGAATTAAAACATAATAAACAAAAAAAAAAGCATTTAAAACATTGAAAGATATCTGAATAGAGGGCTGTGAAATCAATGATATCTTATTAATAAAATCACATTTAATAGCAAAAATCTATGTTTACTGCACAAAATATACAGAATAACAGAAAATTCATGACAAATATAACAAAATATAATTAAAAACGATTAGCAACCAGTGGCTCCATTATTTCAAGGTCACTGACAGTGGTATGTGATTTGTTTTCACTTCAATATTTCTCTTCTGAAAACATAGGACTACTTATTGAAAAGGTAAATGATCAGATAACAGAAAGGCCACTGTAAATTTATTTTCCATTAAATTACAAACATTTAAAATGTTATTCTTATGATGCAAGTTGAAACCAAGGGGTGAAATAAATTGCATCAGCTCTGCCCTTGTGATGTAATGTGAAACAACAAAACATATCTAAGTAAAAATTAATAACTCTTACGGATAAGTTTTGGTTTGCTTACAATATACCATTAAAAACACATTACGTTTTGTAAAAGGCACTGAAATAAAATAACTGAAGAACAGATGATTGCACTGCAGTTATATAAACTAACCTTAGCAATGGAAATTGTTTGCTGTTCCATTACTTCATGAATAGCAGTTCGGTCAAAATCCAACATTTTATCAAACTCATCAATGCAACAGATTCCCTTGTCAGCAAGAACAAGAGCACCTCCTTCTAAAGTCATCTCACCAGTAACTGGGTCTTTCATAACTGAAGCAGTTAAACCTACTCCTGAAGAACCTCGACCAGTTGTATATTGACCTATGAAATTAAATTAAAAAATAAAATTTAAAGTTTTTTAAATTGGACATTAATTTACAATTTAAAGCAGTGTTCCTTTGAAATATGTAGAAGTCTTGTTATTATGCTGTAATTAATTGTATGATTTAAATTGCACATGCTGTTATTGCTTATGGCACTTGTCATAGACTAGTCCATTGCCAAAGTCAGCAATTTTAAGCCAAGTTTTAGCGTCTCTTTTTTCAGTAGCGCCATGAGTACATCGTAGCTACTCATGTGTCACAGCCCCTTTCATGGGACAGACTTCATACAAGTCTATGGTTTGTCTATGACAAGTGCCATAAGCAACAACAACAAATTGCACATGGCAAACAATCAATTATAAAACATTTTACTAATATTGTATGGTATATCTCATATCTATATGTATATCACGTATGTATATGTATATCTCAAAATTTCTCTTATAGAATATACTTAAAATATTTTTAAGTATTGAAAATATGGATTATTTCCAGCTATATCAATAATTTTAATATTACACAGATTCAAGATTAGTAAATTTTTCAAAATGTGTTCATAAAATTATAAAGTATAGTAATATAGCTAGAAAGTATAATTTTTAGAACATGTCAAATAGTTAGCTAATCATTTTGCATTGACATGAAATTTAATATCAAACAAACATTTCAAATTAGAAACTAAATTCTTCAATTAATTTAGAGCAGGTTGAAAAACAGATATCTGTATTTTTTAATCTAATATACATTGAGATTTTTATTTAATTCGATATTTCTTTATCTGTTCTCTTCGTTTTGAAATGAATGCAGAAAAGGTCATTTTTTTTTCCCATTAATAGTTCTGTAGGTGCCTGAAAGCTCCCTTTTGGAAAATCTAATATGAATTGTAGTTACAACTGTTATTTACCATTACTTTATTACAACAGAACTTATCAGCATAAATAATCGCCTACCTAACAAAGGACACACTTAAAAATATCCTCACCCTTTTGTTCAGCATCACATCAGATGCATTTTTATTTTTTAATGGCTAGCACCTGCATTTTAATGTTTAAATTGATTGATTTAGCACTAAGCAAATAAACTAAACAGGAAGCAATACATGAATGCAGTTTTTATTAATTTATATATATGCTGATTCATTATATTCTCCATTCACAAACTAAAGATTCAGGCTTGCAGTTATTTTTAATTATTTTTTGTATTGGTTGGCATAGTCCCCCCACCCCACACATATGTAAATGAATCACAATTTATTATTATCTGATGTCAGTGATTAATTTTGATTTGATTCATAAATAGATAAGATTCTATTCCAAAGAAAAGAACTTCTAAATATATTATATGTTTATTTCTTAAGCACAATGCGAATGTGCATTACATTTTCTACTACAATTTCCCTTAATTAATTTGTGTCAATCAGATATTGTAAACAGAATACCAGTTCCACAGCCATTTTATAGCATTATTAAGAACAATATGTAACTCAAGGAAGGCAAAACAATTTAATTTTTCTTTATGTGTGTGATTTAGGAGGCTAATTTTTATGCCATGTTAAAATATAATGATTCAAAATACAGCCAAATAACTATATTTATGTGGATTTATAACTAATTAATACAAAGTAGAAATTAAGAAGATGACCCCCCATGCAATTCTATTAATAAAAATTTTCTAAAGTCACCATATTTATAAATTAATAAATGAAAACATTTACAAATAAAATATCTCACAATTCAATCAACAAGCTTGCAGTACTCACTTCTTGGTGCTAAGCGATCAATGTAAGATAAAAGCTGAGACTTAGCAACTCCAGGGTCACCCATTAAACATATGTTGATGTTACCTTTGAAAGATAAATTTCATAAGGGATATGATAACATGAAAGAAAGAAAAATCTATCAAAACATGTTTGCAATATCATCAAGAGAAATAACTTACCTCTAATTTTCATCCCATTAGGATTTCGGTCCACACCACCAACTAGCAACAAAAGTAGAGCCTTCTTAACATCATGATGACCGAAAATTTCTGGTGCAATACTAGTGGCCATCATATCATAGTTATAAGTATCTGGTTAAGACAAAGAAATTTATATATATATATATATATATAAGTAACCAATCTAAAGTAAGAAAAAGTTTGAAAACGAAACTAAAATGAAAACGAAACAAAACAGTTTCGAAATCGCAACTAAAATTTATAAACTATTTAAACTAAAACCAAAAAGGAACTTCATAGTATTTAGAGAGCGCAATTGCAGCTACTTCTAAAACACAGATGAATTGATACAAATTAAACTAAAACCAAAAAGGAACTTCATAGTATGGGATTTATTTTAGTAAAACATTAAAAAATAAAATAAAAAATTTAAAAGAAAAATTTGTTATTACAGTAATAGATAAATCAGCAAATAATTTCTGTTTAATTTGTAAATATTATTATAAAGAACTTTTAATTAATGAATATAACTCTAATGCAACTTATATGTTAAAGAACACCGGGAAAAAGGAATTAGATAAAAGAATGCTAGCTTTCGCAAAAAAAACCAAAACTAAGACTTGCTCTCTTAACTATCCTTATTTATTCCCAACAGTTAAATTTCATAAAAATCCATTAAAATTCAGATTCGTAACCTGTAGCACTGGTAGTTATAATTACTATACGGGTAAACATTTCTTTAAATACTTAAAAATTATCCTGGACAAAATAAAAAATGAAGACAACTTTATTATTTCTAGTAACAAAGAAGTATTGGATTTTCTTAAAGATAACCACATTAATAAACTTAATACTTTTGATTTCGAAAATTTATACACTAATCTACCTCATGAAAAATTAATAAAGGTCTGCACTTTTATATATGACGAATATTTAAATGAAAATATCATTCCTAAAAATAACTGGCTTGAGTTATGTAATTTTAATATTACTGAAAATTACGTGTTTAATGGTATTAATTTTTATAAACAAGTCAAGGGCATTCCAATGGGGACAGCTTTCTCAAGTGCTTTAGCTAATATTTTCCTGCATTACTATGAGAAAAAAATAATTAAATATAATTTAATAAACGGGTGGAGATATATTGATGACCTACTTTTGATTAACTTCGACAATACTAATATTATTACTAATTGCTATCCAAAAGATTTAATTCTAAAAGATACAAATATAAATCAACTTGAGGCTACCTTTCTGGATTTAAAAATTGAAATTGCTAATGATAAAACAATAGTTGGTATATACGATAAAAGGGATGATTTCAACTTTAAAATAACAAAACTATGTAACTACCATTCCAATCTAAACTCTAAAATTTTCAAAAATCTAATTTTCTCACAAGTTAACAGGATCAAAAGGGTTTGCAATAATAAAAATTCTTATATTGAAGCATCAAACAACCTCCTTAAAAATTTAATTAAAAATGAATTTTCTAGAAATTACTGTAATGTCAATTTTTTAATTAAACAAGGTATGGTTTGGGATTAATCTTTTGGCTTAAATAAAAATAGAAATTTACTTGCATATCGGATCACTCAATAGATGGCGCTGGGTGCCTACCTCTGTTTACATAATTTACCGTTAACTTTCAAAAACAGGAAATCACAATCGATTGTTTAAAGTTTCATTCACTGTTGGATGGTATGTTCTGGCCTTTTCGTTTTTAATTTTAATTCTGTTTTTGTTTTTATTGTTATTGTTTTTATTGTATTTTTACTTTGTGGTTTTTTCTAATTTGTTATTTTGTATTTCCTTTCTGTTAAAATGGTATATCTCTTGAGCATAATTTCGGGGGATTTTCGGGTCACGAGGAATCATTATTAGACTTAATGTCTGTATGTCCTCACAGAAAAAATCCCTTTATTTGAATCCCTGCCTGAGGGTGACCCTTGAAAAAGTCTTCAGGCCGGATTCTTTTTTAATATTTTTTAATAATTTTTTTGGTTTAATTTTTATTTGATTTTTGTTTTTCCTATTAACTTGATTCTAATACTTTTGTATATATATATATATATATATATATATATATATATATAATAATTCGAAGTCATTTGCATTCTAAAAGGAATTATTTTTTAATCACTCAAATCATATTATAACTTGAGCTATAATAGCTCTTATTTTCCCACATTTCTTAGATTTAATTTGTAACAGCTGAACTTAAAATGTGATTTTAACAAAATTCCTACTGAAATTTTAAAAGTTCAAAATCTGTGTCACCCATTGTCATGGTTTTAATAATGAACTTATAAAATATATATTTAAAGAACTCTGTGCTTCATACAGAAAATGCTTTGATCACATACATATTACTCAAATCAAATATTTTTTCAAGCAATATTATAACAGTGCAAAAATATAGTGCTTTGAAAGCTTTTTGTAATTTTAACAGCAAACAACTATTTCATAAAATAAGTTACAAGCTTCAAAAATATTGTAAAAGCATCACATATCATCATAGAAAAAAGAAAAAAAATTATTATAATAAGCATCACGTATTTAATATTTTTTTACTATCCTTAATTATTCTAAGTCTGATGCAAAAAAAATTTTGCAATAAATTGTTGCAGAAAGATACCACTATTAATTGACATGTATTTCACTGAAAAAAGGCTACACCTTAAAAATCTTAGTTAGTATTACTATCTTTACTTTCAATAAAAATACAATTTTATTTCTTGTAGTTCTGACAATGTTTGATTTCACAGAGTAGGAAAAAGACACTGAAACATATTTTAATATTAACAATTAATATTGCAACAATTTGGTTTCAAAGTAACTTTTATTAAAGATCAGTTCAATACACTTCCTTTTATCAGTGAAAATATATGGTATTGATAATTATATAACAAAGGAATATGCAATTTATACCAATTTCTTTTTACTAAAATTCTTCTCTTTTTAATTCGATAAATGCTTATAAAACTGCAAGTTAAAATTTTCTGTTAACCCATTCACTACCATTGAAATTTAAAACAGTTTCCTACGAAATGTCTCAAAAATGGCAGTTAATATGTTAAATAAAATGCTTATAAAATTTTTCTCATTTGAATAGAAGTTATGAAAAAATAAAATGGCAGAGACTTAAGTAAGCAAATAAATTATATAGATTATTTCCTTACTTCGAATCTCTTCTGCTTCAGCTTGTGACATTTCCTGTTCATTTGATTCATCATCTTCTGTTTTATTCATTTTTACAATTCTCTAAAAAATAATATTTTTTTTTATTTAGAAATAGAGTATATCATAACAACAAATAAGTAAAAGTTGGATATATTTTATTATTTGAAAGTCAATTTTCAAATAATAAAATTAAAACATATCAATGCTACATTTTTGAAAATAAAAAATTAATAATATTACTATTACATTTTCATATTTTCTTTTGGTTACTTTCATTTAACTACTGCAGATTTTACTACAGATTAAGGATAATTCAAACTATTCAATAAAAAAATTATTTTGAGTGCTATAAAGTTGTTGAACATGATTTATGAAAATAAATAAATATACAAAAATAAAATAGACAGTTACATTTCTTTCTTTAGTTTTTTTTTTTTTTTTTTTTTTTTTTTAAATAACAAGCATAATATATATATTTTTCCCCCTTGGAAATCTAATAAAAAGATATTTTGTACTCCCCCACCCAAAGAAAATTCAAGTATTACAAAAATTTGTACACTTGTAACTACAATACATAGAAAAAGGACCACATTTTGTTAGCATATAATTTTATTAAATTCAAGTATATGTAAATTTAATTATTTCAATGAATTTACTTGCATGTTTTATCTTTTTTCAAAAAATCTTCTTCTTAAGAAGTTTTATCGTTTTTTTTTTATAAAACCGTTAAGAGTAATAAGAGTTGGTTGCTCTTATTAATTATTATTATTAATAAGAGCATCCAAATTAAAGCCAGCTGTAATTTGATAATGGAAAAGAATTAATAATTTTTAGGCATGCTTACATGGGCTTCGAGAAAAGTATCTGCCAACAATCCTTGTGCTATTTGCCTAAATCCAGTTCGAACAATAGGGAGATACACTCCAGTGATACTGCAATGGTCACCAGGCAGCAAAAGTCTTGTGAGTTCACCTTTAGCATGAACAGTCATGGTTCGAGGAATGTTACCTTCCGGAACTTGGTCACTCTAAAATTTAAAAAAATTCAAAATACTGCTTTGACAAAAAAAGATTTTTCTTGTTTTTCTAACAAAATAAGAACGACTTGCATAAAATTGAAATCCTTCAAAAAATTTTAAGTGTGAAATTGCAATCCAAATATTTAGGCAGATTCCCTTTGACCTTATTACAATGTTGAGGACATTTTGAATATAAAGTCATTAAGTTATCCATACAGACAGTTAACATTCTTTGTTGTTAGATATATCCACATAAGAGCATCAAGTTCAAATAAAATCTGAATTCTGAAGTGAATAATTACAACTTGTAGTAGTTATTATCGACTGACAGAAATGGATTAAATTCATCCAATTATGGATGCAAACCATAACTTTTAGCATGTCTTGCCTAAAATAATGGATTTTTTACAGCAGGTCACTCCAGAAATTGCAGCCTAAACTTTCAGATTACAAACATACCATCAAATGTACTATAAATATTAAATGTACTATTCAAACATTACAAAGTTTAACAAACAAAGCAACATTTATCAGTAATATGAAAAAAATTTTTTATTGGATTTTGATATAAGAAAAATAATGAGCAATAAGGCCAAAAGTATTTGGTACAAAAATTTGCTCTGCGATTTATTTATGCACATTATGCTCTATGCCATTTTTATTAAAAATAAACTATGATTAAATTTTAGAGACAAATCATTGAAGAATACCTTCATTAAAATAAAAAAATAAATGCACCTTTCTAGTATCTCCCTCTCAATATTATTTCAAAGCAAATTATCCGAGTTTGAAATGAAAATAAATAAAAACATAGCTATTAAACACTAAATAAAAACAGCTTTGAACAAGAACCTTGATAATAAAGATGAAATGAATATGCTAATACTTGCTTAAAAACCAAAATGTGATGGACGCATTTACTTACTAATTCTTGGATTTTAATTTCTTGAAATTTGACGAATTTAGATCCACGTGTTTGCAAATAAAGTCTACCACCTGATTTCTCCAGTCGGCATGTTTCACTTTCACAATTTATAAGAGGCATGAAAGATAAAGAATTGATCTGAAATGAAAATACTTACTTAATTTTTTTTAAAAATAAATTTCAATTAAAAAATAGAAAATTTATACTTCATAATTTGTCTAATGACTTTTTATTAGAACTAACCTAGAGCAAGACTTTGTTTTATATCTTAAGGAAACAATTTAAATATCAAAAGTTTGAATCCCATTAGATCCAAATTGATTTATTTGCAAATTGAATTTTTACATATGTTTCTGATATTCATTTATCAGATTTTAAACTTAACATTTTAATGAAAAAGAGTAATTATTCCATTTGATACATGCAGGTAATAAAATATTTTCAAAATAGCGAGCAAAAAATTTCTCATCATAAAAAATTATCTCTCCACATATAAAATTTATTCTCTCCACGTTTCTTGAAGTTATCCATAGATGTGTAGGAAATTAATCATTATCACTGAAATGTCTTAACAAGTATAAAAGTTGGATAATTAGAAATATTTAATTCAAAATTTTGGACAGAGAGAGAACTGCACAGAACAAAAGTGATAATCATGGTTCTGTTTATGTGTATATGCAAATTTCACTTAATGCCCAACCAAAATATTCACAGAATTCACCAACTGTTGGAAAAATTGATCCCCCCCCTATTGGAAAACTGGAAGAATTACTCATGATGCATGCATATTTAACATTGTACTTTTTAAAAACTACATTTAAAACAGTGAGATTAATATAAAAAATAAAATTCCATTTTTTAAAAAAGAACAACAATAATAAAAAAAAAAAAATGCAGAAATCAATATAATATTAAAATTTCTAAATACAAGTAGATTGAGTTCTAAATGAGATATACCAAACACAATGGAAGAAATTCTGCAGAATAAGCACAGATCAGATGTTTAAGAAAATACTAATTATAGCAATTTTTATTTTGATCATTAACAGTAATACTTACAGCTTTGAATGTTTCTGCTCCACACTGATCACAAGTGTAAGTTGAAACCACAAGCATTGGCTTTACTTCTGTACATCGGGTTACAATCCCTTTTACAGTTATGAGTTTTCCTATATGTTCAGCTTTCACTTCTCTAACAGACAGCTGATCTGCATCAGATTTGTTTTTGAAATATATTTCACTGGTGGAAAAGAAAGAAAAATAAATAGCTTCAAATTTCAAAGAGGAGGGGGAGGAGAAATGATAATAATAAAATTTTGAATTTGTAAATTCAAATTAATCTGGCAAAATACTTACAAACGACGCAACAATTCTGCTGGGTATTTATTTTTAGGATCTCTATATTCACCATCTGTATGAGACATAGCATCCATTTTCAGGCGATGTTGAATATATACATCAAGAACATCTTTAGCTGCAACCTATATGAGATAAAAAACATCCATGTAAAATTAGTTAATCATATAAAAACAGAGGCAACTTTACACCAATCTTATCTCCAACAAAGGTGAACCACAGTTCTGACACTGTGCCTCACCAGATATGAAGTAAACAGTGACTTGATGCAAGACATCTATCGCAAATAAAATGTTATCCTACTAGTTCGGAAAGTAGGTAGGCAGCTCAAAAAGTCATTTTAATTATTGAATTATGTTTTTCAATTAAAAGGTCTGTCTTTAAACTAAACACCAGTAGTTTTAAAATGGTATATTAATCTAAATGAATAAAAATTTAATGAAATGATTTGAATATTTCAGAAATACAACTTAATGGTTTCTCTTAAATGAAAATGATTACATGCATGATATATGAGAACTTTACAATAACTTTCAAAATGGCAGTTATTTTAACGTAATTCCCTAATGTATAAATTTATGCATCATCAAGCATAATGAAAGAGCATTGTAAAAGAATTGTTAATAGTATAAAACTAAAAAAATTGTTAATAGTATAAAATTTCTAAATTAAAAAAAAACTAATTTGACATTATAATGAATTTATTATTATTATTTCAATACAATTAAATTACAATGCAATTTTTTTAAAATCATCAATTGATGTTTGTTAAAGTTGATGATCAATTTTTGTTTCCAGTTTCGGAAAATTAAAAAACAGCTCTCATTATTAATTATAGAAGTCCAAACATAAATTTTAAAATAATTTAATTTATAATCTCATTAAACCAACCCAACTAAGTACAGATTACCTTTTAGTAAAATGTTATTCTACGAAAGAAAATGTCAGAAGGGAAAAAATTCTTTACTCCTTAAATTGATGCAATTAAGTTCATTAACTTACATCACGTATTTTATAGTTAGGCAACATTTCTTGAATAACATCGGCAAATAGTGCAGAATACCGACGAGCATTTTGAAGAATGGCTTCACACAAATCCTCAAACATTACAGCAACATCATCAAGATCGACTGTCATCATAACTTGCTCACGCTGAGCCAATTTTGTCTAAAAAATAAAAAATTATGTTTAAGGATGATTTATCCATAATATATATATATATTACAGGAATTTTAAAAACATGCAAAATCATATATTTAACAACCATTAATGTACTAAATCCTTTAAAACATGAATAGAAAGTGAGGGGGGGGGGAGATCATACTTCATAAACAAAATAAGTATTTCTAACACAAATTAGTTTTCAAAATATGATTTCAGTTTTGAAATCAATACACTCTTTAACATTAAAGCAATATTATATGTAGAATGTAGTCATCATAACATCTAAAAAAAATTCTTAAAAAAAAAAAGTCATGTGAATAGTATATAATTAAAACATTATGCTCTAGAATCTAGTTTTGATTACTGATATTCAATTGAATTCATAATGTGAGATTTATGCAATTTTATTGTAATTAACAAAAGTTGAACTTATTAGATGTGAGAAGACAGTCATTTTCTGACTCTTCATCAAGTTCACAACAGTTCAACCAACTACTAAATCTAATGCCAAAATGTGGCAAGTTAAAGCTTGAAAAATTCCAAGTTTGATTCAGTGTTTACATTCACAGGTCTAATACTTGATTTAATGTTTTAAAATCTCTCAGGTGAGCTTAACATTTGCATTAAACTCATAAAATTTTAAAATAAATTTATATATAAAATTAAGATAAAAGAATCCACTCAAACTGATCCCATGAAATAAAAGAAAACTATACTCACTAACTGGGTGCCATATTTGAGAAGTTTCCCACCAGATGGATCTTTCGTTATAAATCCGGACAGAAAGTCCATAATTTTGGCTGAAAAATAAAAAGTTCATATCAATAAATTTTAGATGTTTATTTACAATCGAAAATAGGAGTAGCATTCCAAAACTAACAGTTTTCTGGAAATTTGATCTGAAATAATAAAACAATGGATTACTACCATAATTAATATCCTAATATAGATTTGAAAATTAACAAAATAATAATTATTATATAAGTAACAGAGAATTATGTTATGTCTATATTTGCAACCAGGATATTTGAGAGTTAAAAAAAAAAAAAAAATGTAAACAATGAAAAAAATATTTTAAGGCAAAATTTGAAATTATACCAGCCTTAGATCTCAAGAGATAGATTAATTGCTTATTTATCTGTGCTTTATAGAGGTGAATCTAATAAATATATTATTTCATTTCATCTATGGCTAGACTTTAAAAACAAAAAATTACAAAAACTTTTACAACACTTTATTTCAATAAATCAATTAGTAAAGATTACTTTTATTTAACATAAACTAATTTTATCATTATCATGCCCTCCAATTTCGGATAACATGAATGTAAAAACATATTTAATTGAAAAGGAATAAAAAGGAACTACTAAGAAGGAACTATATATATGAGTAAAAAAAATGTTTATCAATCTTCCATTCAAACTATAATTTCTTCATCATTTTTATATATTACAAGATAATTATAGATAAAAAGACGCAATTCAAAATATTTTATAATGTAAATAAGAATTAGATGTTTTTAAGCAGAAGTGGATTTAATTATTTTCAAAAAGTTATGTAAGACTGAACAAACCTGAATTTAAATAAATATAAGACTTTTTAAGTATACATATGCATTTTAGATTAACTTTTAATTTATATAATAGGTTATTTTATTTTATGATAGTTTAATTTTTAATTCTATTCATTTGTATCATCACAAAATAATTTTTTTTTTCTTTATTAATCTATTGTCCTTTATTCACAATTTTTCTGAAGTAATACACAAGCATTTAAAATGTGAATTATGGCACTGTACCTTCAGTATTATGAATATTTTAAGGAATCATAAATAATACAAATGCACATTAATTATAACTTAACGTCAAATATATTATGTAATATATTATATAAGAAACTACCATTTATAACAATTTATAACGTTTGATTTAATTTCTAAAGCAAAATATGTTGACACTGTTATTGTCATTTCATATTCACATTTTCATTCTTTGCGATCACGTATAAAATTTTATTCATGTTTTAAACATGGAGAGTAATTAAATTACCCAAGTTCCCTACATTTTATAAATCGAACTTTTAATTTCAAAATACCTTTTATCTTTTAAATTTCTTTGATTTTCCAAAGGCAAATAGTAAAAATACTATTAAGTCAATTCTATCTTTAAAATAAAAATAAGACAAGGTAGATTAATAACATTTCAATTCGAAGGTAATTGCAAAATCCTAAAATAATTTTAATAGAAATTCCTAAAATGATAAACAAGAAAAAATCCACCAGCAATTAAAATTTTTATTCACAATTATAGCACTAAACTTTTTATAAGAAATATCTGTTGTTTAAAAAAAAAAGCCAGAGCATCATTTTTAGTTTTAATAAACAGAGTAAAAAGACTAAAGTAAAATCTAGTATGATAAAAAAAAAAATGACATACTTCTATCTTCTGTATAGTTCCTTGCTGGCATCTTCAAACGTAAGAGAAAACAAAATTACAAAAAAATTTCTAAAATATAAACAATAATTTCGCTCTAAAATTTCAAAGCATAAACCAATGAAGCTTTGCAACAAAACAACAGACAACGAATTTGGCGGGAATTAACTAAGAGAATTCAAATCAGATTACGATTAAAATGATAAATTTTACTGTTTCCAGAATTGATAAACATTTTACAATAAAAAGAAAATATTAGTCAGAATATTCAGCTTTTTTACTAATTCAAGGAAAATACTAATTTAAGGAAATCAAATTGGAATAATTTTTCTTTTCAATTTCTCAAAAAGGATTCAAAGACATTCAAAATGGCATTTTTTTTTTAAAATCAGAAGTTAACATTTTTGAAAGGTATCTAAAAACTCAATCATTCATCCAGCCTCTTATTTTAAGGTAACAGAGGTATATTTTGGGAGGAATCTCTTAATTTTATATAGTAGAATGATGAGTAAAGATATTTGAACTGGCACCCTTCTCTTTAAATGTTCTCCGTGCCACCTGATTTACATGATCTATATAATCAGTGCTTTTGGATTGGATTTCCATACGATTGATATTGCTATCAAAAAGAAAATCGACGAAGGAAGAAAACGAAACTATTCTACTGCTTGTGCTACTCTACAGCTATGAAATATTTTTGACAAAATTATTTCATAGCTCCAAAATGGCATTTTATAAACATTGCTAAAGGTTTCAGTTCGTAATCATGAAAGTGCCATGCGCTGCGCTGTGGAAGAGTTTCTGTTTTCTTGCCATGCGTTTGCAGTGTAGTCTCTTCTGTTCTGCTAAATATAAGAAGTATGTCTTCTCTTCCCCATGAAATGTGGTATTTAGTTATCATGACATTTTAATTAAAGGGTTTAAAATTATGCCGACAAAAACGATAACAAAAATAGACCTCCGTTATCATACTTTGATAATTGCATATTGTATGAGCTAATATGGGGAAATTCCCGAATTCTTTGCTAACCAATGGATTGCATCGCTTCTGTGTTTTCTATACTTAGTTGAGGAATCCGTTATTTTATTGAGAAATCCGTTATCTCATTAGCAGGTAAAAAAAATTTGTGTTTTCTATACTTAGTGAGGAATCCTTTATCTCATTAGCAGGTAAAAAAAAAAAAAAATGATCTTTTAGAAATTTAAACTTTATTTCTTAAATCCCTAGACGAGTGACTAAATTTTTAAATAAAATTTACTTTTTCTTGCTTTGAGTAAAAAGGGACTATATTCCTCTCATGGTGGGTAGAATAATTTTCTGTTTTATGTTAGTAATAGATAAATATAATTTTCAAATGAATATAATAATATTTATTTTAAATATAAATTGCATTTCTCGTGAATCCATTGTTGGTAACTTTTGTTGTAATATTCTGCATTATAAAATTATTATTGATTTAAGATTATATGCAATAGTTTCTACTTTCAAAGTTCCATAGAATGCAGAACATTTAAGTGACTGCTAAAAGTATACAGACACTTTAAAAATTTACAGAAAAATCTTTGCACTTGAGGTTAAAGTGAAAGCTCATTATTAATCTTGTTTGTTAAGATACATTTTTATTTTTTTTCTGGTGTGTGAGCAGAATTGGATTGAGTCTTCTTGGGGCTCTTAGGCCTTTTGTCCTCCAATCTTACAAAATCAAATATTTTTCAATAATTTTATTTTAAGCTTTATGTTTTAAGTAGCAAATTTTGGCAGACCGAAATTATAAGATGCTTTACTGTTAATCACTTTTTAAAAAGTTGGATTTCAGTATATTGTATGTTAAAAAATTATACTGTTAAAATTTAAACAAAATAGTTTTAAAGAAATAGCCAATATTTTTTTAACATAATCTAAATAATATTTAGTATTAGAATCAGACATTTTATAAAATTATAAAGTGCTACATTTTTTTTTCGAATTATAAAATAACACAACATAAAACTTGCAAATGATAATTATTTAAAAATGCTACTAGAATAATATTCAAAAATTAAAACACAAAACAATATTTGAATTTAATTTTAATAAACTTGATAAAATGTCTTTTTATAATTAAATGAAAGCACAAAATTTAATAATTTTCAAAAATCTGCATAGAATTTGAACCGTGAATCTCCAAAATTATGTGACCCTGCTGCAATTACCTATTTCATAATTCTGCTCTATATGTGAGTGTTATGATATTTAATGCACTTGCCTGTCTTCACTGACAATACATTGTTTTATTATTTTAATGCCTTGCTTGTGGCTATTCCCTAATGAGGAATGCGAGGGAACATTGTTTTCAAAATTCCATAAATTTTATGACAATAAATTTAAAGAATTCAGAAAATAGAAAAAAAATTCATGAAATAGAAGAAATTTTTTTTTAATTTTTTGATGATTAAATTAAAAAATTTTTTAATTGTTTTTATTAAATTTGCTCAAAGTATTTTTCCTATGATTAGCATTTGATTTTGATTGATATAATTTTTTAATAAGAAGTGGAAGGCAAATAACTATACAAAATGATAAATAAACTATACACAATCTTTTGGATGCCTAAATTCTTTTCATTAAATTCATTATTGAAATTAGCATCAATATTTTACTTTCTAAATCTTTACAAGATGTACATTTTTGTAACTCTTTATATTTGCTTGTCTGTAGTGATGGCTTTAAAAATTTGCTTGCTTTTCACCAAAACAAGTGGCAAATCAAAATATTAATAAATTGCTAAAATCATCCTATTTGATTAATAAACCAGCATTTTATTGAAATCAATATAGACATAAATTTAATGTTTTTAGTTCCATTGAGCAAGTGTGGAATGGTATGCTGAAGAAAAGCGAAAGCTTTAATCATGAGAACTAAAAACTGCAAGATATAAAAATGGGAGCATCTTTATACAGCATCATTTTTTGACAACAAATTGCCATCATTTTTTGTTTATTTATAGAATAATACATCATTTTATTCATTTAAGCATTTTAAAAGCCAACTAAAAATAATTTATAATTTCTTTTTTTTCTCCCCATTGTAACAATGTTTACTGAATAATTATCATTTACGTGTAATATCTATAACTTTCTAAAGTTCCAAAATAACGAATCCAAATATCATAACTATGTACACGTTTAGAAAAAAATCTGAGGTTAGAGTATAAAAACATTGTAGGAAAATAAATTAAAATGGTACATAATGTGGGACAGCAGAATCTGAGATTGTAGAGAAATTAGTGAATCCTATGTCTGTACAATTCAATATGCCTGAAGATGTTCAATAATATTTTATAAAGTTTTAAATTACAAAAACTTTACAATATATACTGATTTGTAGCAATTTCATTTAAATATTGATGTGAATTTTATTTTGATTGTTTTTAATAATGGATTTTCTGATGAAAGTTTTACTATCCAATGAAAATAATCTGAAATTTTTTAAAAGTAGAATAAATATATTATGAAAAAAAAAATTATTGTAAAAATGCAAAATTTTAGTAATTGTGTATTATTTCAATAAAATTTTAAGGTGCCTATGTATTTTGGCAGTCATTCTATATTAGTTAGGTACTTATGTTAAAAAAATTGGATATTTATTAAACTATGCTAGGTGTTTATTATGTAAAAAAATTAGAGAATTAATCATTAACAGAATGTTAGATTTTTTAAAAATTAAAACACAAAGTTTTCAAGTATTCCTTTTTCTCTTAATATTTATTCTATTTGTAATCTATCATTTTTTCCATATATACTTATTGAAATTATAAATGCAAAAATTGAAAATAAATTTTGTCATCATGTATAACTAATTAATATTTTCTCTGGTTTCATCTGCTCAATGATTCTCTATATTAGTTGTATCATATTTGATATCAGAGATATTGGAAAAAAGTATGAGGAATTTTTTTTAGATTTTTATGAAACTTTTAAATAAAATAATAGATAACATAATCAATAACTATATTTTTCTAGTTCCTGTATAAATTCCATAAAAGTTTTAAATAAAATAATAGATAACATAATCAGTTTCTATATTTTTCTAGTTCCTGTATGAATTCCATAAAACTATTATTTTAGCATTATTATTTCATGAAAGTTATTAATAAAAACAGAAATACGTTTAGTCTAAAAAAAGATGAAAGAACTGAGAAAAGTTTCTTATATACTATCATCTAGCTATTTCAAATAAACTGTTCTTTTCAGTTAAAAATACAGAATTCAGTAGAAGTAAAAAGCTATTAATATTAATTGAGTTATACAGCATGTTGTACATATTACTGTAATCATAGTTTATATTGTTACTTCATTCATATGAGTAATTTTTCATACCAATTTTTTACTTCTTAAAATGTGAAGAATTTCCTTTAAATATAGCTGATATAATTCTTTACATTTTTAGAATAATATAAGTAAGAGATGTTTTATTCAGTTCTAAATAAAATGTACTTTATTTCCTATTTCAAGGTATGATCTATGTTAATTTAATGGAACATTATATTCTATTTTTATAACAAACATTTATATGATTTTCAATGAATGTTTGCCTTAACATTTTGTTTTAAACTTTTTTCTCCGTGTGTATTTGTATGTATGTTGCTTGCAATTATTGGTTAAAGGAAGAGATGAATATAAATATATTTCTGATAAAGTAAAAGGAAATATATATAATGCTTCCCTGTCTTTGCACAACTGGACTTTTAACAATGCTGTTAATTAAAATAAAAATAAGACCCAATTACACTTAAAACTAACTTATGTAGAAAAAGCCTGACATATTGGAACTGGTTGCATTGAAAATCAAGAACATTATTTTTCATTAATAATATTTGTAAATATGGCATATTATTTTTTGACAATATGTAATATATATACAATATTTTTATATAGTAAATGTTTTATTTACAGTTATATGATACTAATATTTTCTTCTTTGACTTTCCATTCCTTTGACACTGTCCATTTCAGATTATTTGAATTTTTAAATCAAAAAATCCTTTTATGATGACAGTAGATTTTTTGATTCTTATTTGCATGATATAAAATTTAAAAAGCTCAAGACTAATTTTTGCTAATATGACAAATGAACATAAGGTTAAAAAAATGCAACAGATTGTTTCATTACATTCCTTACACTGAAGAAGCAGTTTATCATATCAGATAACAAGTTGTCATGTTTTTTGCTAGCAGTATTTATGTTTAAACATTAATAATTAGTATGGTGTAAATATTACTGTAATATTTATAGCTGTTTGAGTTTTTAAATCTATTTTTTTTTCTCCTTATATAAAATTTATGCATATGTATTTTTTCCTTATGTAACATTTTTATATTTTTTAGAGACCTACTGATTTTTTTTCTTACTTCATGCATGATAAAGCACACTCATATCTTTATTTTTGTAGATGATGGCTAACCAGATCTTGAACTTGGAATTCCTATGGCTACTCAATAGAGAAGATTCTTTAGAAGTGAATACGATTGTTGATGCTAGATCAGGGGAAAATTCTCTGAAACCTTCTGGACCTTTGTTAAAATTAAAAAGAGATCTATCTGAATATTGCGGATTTCCAATTTTTATAAAAGATTGTAAGAAAAGGGTTGAATTTGCTGAATCTAACAATCAAGAAAATGAGAAAAAAAGTAAAAATGAATATTCATTGTTTCATCTAGAATGTCTTTTTCATGTCTTATGTTCAATTGACTTGGAAAAGAATCCAGAAGTTGATTTTAGACGATTTGTAAGCCTGTTTTATTCTACCAAATATGGCCATCTTGAGTCGGAAGTATACTTGAGATCTACTTCTGTTCCTTTTACTATTGAAGATAATCTTTTAACTGAAGCTAATACTATTGATGCTGTAAAATTTTCACTTGGTAATTTTGTTGGACTAAATAAGTTTTGTGAACGTTTTGACAGTAAGGTTTCTGTCGAAAAAGATAAATATAAAATAACTCAAGTTAAGCTTTTATTATTACATGATTATAAGAAACTCATTTTGTATTTTTTAGTGGGCAAAGATTGTCCCATTAAAAGACGTAATAAAACCACACATAATTGGTATAAATTTGAACTGCAATATTCATCTATTTATTCCATTATAATTTCGAAAAGTGAGGATTTAACGTTATATTTCCGATTGTTGCTGCCACCATTAATGTATTCTATGATCCATGATAGTGAAGAGAAAGATTGTATACCTTTCTATGAAATTGACTATACCACTTCTTGGTTCAGAGCTGTTGATCTCTATGATGGTTGTCCTCATCTGAAAAAAGAATTCTCTATGAATACTGTTCTAAAACTTGATCTTAAGAGAGAAGATTATGATTTTTTATTTCAAATAATAGCCTACTGCAAAAGCATTCAACTCTTTTTTGCTCCAGTCTCTGTTATTAAGAGCTCAATTCCTCCTGTAACATTAACATTTTTCCCAAATTCAAAATCTAATGCAAATGAAAAGAAGCAGAAAAAAGAAGATAAAGAAGCAGAAGAAAAGAGGAAAAAAGAAGAGTTTGAGTGTTTTTATGCTTTACAGTGCATCCTGACTCACAGTTTTGAAATAAATGATCAACTTGTCTTTAGGAAAGAAAGTGACCTTGCCAAATTATTTGTGCAAGAAAAAAGTAAAGAAAATCCTACTGCATTAAGTCGTGCACTTTATCAGATTTATGATTCTATTATTAAAAGAAATGTAGTAATGTTTATGGAATCTCTGAAATATTTGTATGATTGTTTTAAAAAAGAAGAACCTAAAACAGTTATTGATGATTTTTTTTCTAGGAATCAAAGCCATTTGCTTTTAATTAAACGAGCTATTCTTACACCAACTCATGTTGTTCTGTTACCACCTCAACCAACTTTAAAAAGTCGAGCTTTACGAGATTGTGAATTTGATTACTCTTTGAGACTATCAATTAAGGATGTGAATATAGACCTCATTCATTTTTCTGTCAAAGCTTTTGGTACTGATTCCATGGAACGTCAGCGTAATTTTTTCGATACTTATTACAGAAGTACTTTGCTTAAAGGATTCAGTATAGGTAAACGCAAATACAAATATGTTGGGAGTTCAACTAGTCAGTTGAAAGGTCATGGTTTGTGGTTTTATGCTCAAGATAGTAAAGGCAGGACATCTGAGGACTTAAGAAAACAGTTTGGGTCATTAGAGAAAATCCGCCTGGTGCCAAAGTATATGGCTCGTATGGGACAAACATTCTCCCAGTCTATGGGACATATTCGAGTCCCACAAGATTGGACTAATGTAAAAAATCCGGATGATGACATTGAAGGAGGTGTCATCACTGAATTTCTTACAATTTATGAACAAAAACAGAAAAAGTTTCTCCAAGTAGAGCCAGATAATGAAGATGTTGAAGTAGAGGACAAAGTTGAGGAAAATCCAACTGAGAACGTTGACCGCTATAATTTTTCTGATGGCATTGGTAGAATATCACCTGAGCTTGCTGATGAGGTAAATGATTGAATATTTAAATTTTCTATAAATAAGAATACTTTCATAATTTTTTATGAAAACATAACATCTTAATGGAATAATTTTTCATTAAGTAATTTAATTATGTGGAAAATATTTTATTTATTTAACTGTAAAATCAAAGAGCTGCTTAAGCTATTCAATTTCAATCCTATATATAAAGAAAAATTACAATAACTGCATTACATTTTTTTTTCTTTTTTCCATTACAATTATACAGGACCTTATACAATATTTTGTTCCTGTTTTAGATTTTTCAGTTAAGTGTTTAAGAGGTTAAACTGTGGGTTTCAAATATGATTTTGCATTATACAGCAATACTAGATTTTAGATATAATAATGTGCCAAAAATGTATGAAGAGTTTTTAGAAAAAGTAAAGAAAAATTTTTTAATAATTTTTGCATAATGTATGAATTTGCATGACTATACCAGATCCTTGATTGTCATTGGTAAATGGCATCAAGGCATGATTCGATTTTAAAAGATTCCTGACATGTTAACTATGACTACTACTGATAAATGCAACATTATCATTTGGGGAATGGTTTTGATTTATAGGATCTATGAATGCTCTTTTAGAAAAAATTTTCAAGGCAGGATAGGTTCTTTGATCATGCAAGCCAAATTTTGTTGATCCTTTAACTTTTATATTTGTGTTTACATCACCTAATACACCACTGTCCATATAGCATGTGAGTTGACAAGCATCATGGCTGAAAATACATGGGCCTTTGTTGTGCTGGAGCTATAATTTATGAGGGAATGACTGCTGGATATGATATCCATCTAAAGGTAAAGACAAAATTACCTGAAATATTTAGTAGTTTAGTCTGTCCAAACCAACATGCTTGGGTTCCAAATTTATTAAATGGTATCCTTCATACCAAGCCACCTTTTTACCAGAATTTATTTATGATTTAAAATATTCTATTATAAATTTTTTAAAAAATAATTTCATTCAGTTATTCATGAATTTTTAATTTTCTGCTTGTTGAGGCAGAATCTCTTCCATTATTTATTTTAGGAAATGAAAACCTGCAAAGTGGACTCCTTTATTGTGTCAAGATTAAACTTTGAATTTAGTCTGAATTGGTTCACAAATAAAGCTAACAGATTATTATTAGATTATTATTAGACTAATAGTTACAGAATAACCAGTTATTTATTAGTTTTAAAAAAAAATTAATTTTTTTTTATTTTTGAATTAGCTAAGAATAGCATATAGTATATATTTAAAAAAAAAAATCAAAGTTTTCAATTACTTCTTTCAGGTGTACAAAGAGTTAGATGTACTTGATCAAAGACCATCAGCTATGCAAATCCGGTATGCAGGCTGCAAAGGTATGCTGGTTGTTGATCCTACACTTGAAGGGAAAGTTATTAAATTTCGCAAAAGTATGAAGAAATTTGATTCGGATAATGACTCTTTGGAAATTCTGAAATTTAGTGAGAAACGTAAGTATGCGTAATTTCATTCTTTTTCTTTTTTTTTCCTGTGGCTTTTCTTTATAATTGATACCTATCAAGTTATTCTCTTTAATTTATTTGCATTGTCAATTACTGTTATAGAAATATTAAAATATAGTGCCTAATTAGAAAAGAAACTACTTTAACCCTTTAATATTTTTCATTTGAAGTGTAGATTTCAGTAAATTTCTTTAAAATATCAACATTAAAATAATTGTGACGTAAAATTAACTTTCCCCTCATATTTTAATCATATATTTCAAAATAAGTCAATTTTTGTATAAGCTGAGAGAGCTTTACACTCCAGAGATTCGGAACTATCCAGCTTTTGTACTATCCAACCTAATTTTCTTTCATCATAATTAAAAGAGCGAGGCAAGGCGTTTGCATTGGCAACATCGCCAAGGCATTAGAGGCAGGTGTCTGATGCGATTTTCATGTGTGTCGTGCGCAAACACGAGTTGCGAAGGAAAAGAGCAACATTTTGCTTATTGTTCATTGTGTAGCAGACCTCAGTTGCAGTCACTACTTCTGATTATAACTGCACAGTATTCATAAATTCATATTCTGCGTGAGCGAGAAAATATGTATTATAACAATGTGATCTATCATAAAAACTTTGTCTTCTGGTATTCAAAGCTTTGTCTATTGGTGGTCAAAGAATGAGTTCAAAGAACTCTGACCTATCCGGCTGGTTTGTTATCAAGCCTACCCTTCCGCCACATTAGACCAGATGCTCAGGAATGTACTATATTTCTTTTTTTAGAAAGCTCTTCAAAAAATGGTGTAAAGGTATTAAAACATTTTATTTTTTTAATAGATATATATCAAAATATATTTAAACTTGGCAATTCCTTGCAATATTATCTCAAAAATAAATAATACAAAAAAAATTAGAATGATGACACTTTGATTTGCAAATTTGCCTTATAGTTATTATAAGGCAGGTAAAAAAAAAAATATTCAGAAGTTTGGGAATAAATAAGAGAAAGTAAATATATAAAAAAAATAGATGGAATGTAATGCTTTCTGTTTAATCATAAAAGTGAAATGCGACTGTCTTATAAATAGAATATTGTGCAGTAATAGGTTAAACTAATTAATAGTGAAATAAAATGTCGATGCTTTTTTACCTGAGAAGTGAAAATGCCTAGTCAAAGTTTTCATTTCATTTGTTGTGGAATTATTGGAATAATGTTGATTTTGAATTGCTTATCATTTTATAGTAAGTGATTCACAAATGCCCAATTTGAAATTTCTAAGTTATGAAAAATCATTTTAGGGAACTATGTAGGTTTTTTTCAAAAATATATTATGTAATTTTTCTTTACTCTTGCTTGATCACAAAAAGATGCATGACTTTAGAAGGAATTTTTTAATGCAATTCAGTATTGTATATTCATAATAGGTTTTCTTTGAAAGGTAATTATTCTCATTTTGTTTTACTTTTATCTTTTTTTTTTACATTTATAAAAATTTAACTCTTTCACTTGACAAAGATATATTTGTCAAGTCAAATTATTAAAAATTTTGGAATTGGATGGATGTTAAAAGTATTGTTTTATTAGAATTATAAAATTAGTGCCAAGTTCATTTTCAATGCATGTTTCATATATTTTTATCCACTAATGTTGATTTGCAGTGCAATCTGAAAATAATTTGAAAATCTTTTGTTAAAAAATAGAATGTAATATTCGATATTAAAAGGTAGTTTTTTAAAAAAGAAATTCCAATTTAACAACATAGCTGATTTGCCTGTACATCATATGTTCATCAAACTATTGTATTTTGAAACTTGTTAATGAAATTTAAATATCTAAATATGCTATAATTTGATATAAGAATTGATTGACATCCATTAGCTTGATAAATGTTTTGTGGAATTTTAGTTGAATCAAAAACACAGTATGCTTCAAATATTATGTAATACAAAAATTCTTCTAATTATGTCATATAAAAATAAACTATTAAGTGGTTAATAGGAGGAACCTCTCATACTTGTAAAGGCATTTTAAAAACTGTTATCCATCCAATATTTTTTTTAAGTATTATATAATATGTAATTTTTAATTTTACATTAGAACCTTATTTACTTGGGTTTCTGTAAATTATAGTCTTTGATAATCAAGTTAGTACAAGAAAATCAAACTGCATTTGTAATGAAATAATTGAATTTTTAATGAAAAGGTATCGCAGTTAGCTTTACTTTTGATTTTCACATAATGAAGGCTTGAAAAATTTTTCCCGGGCCAGCCACCCAAATAAATGTCATGTTTGTTAATATAAAATATAAAGTGCAAGTTTGCAAAGGAAATAAAAATATACACACACACAAACATAGTGCCATTCTTATGCAGTTGCTTACGAGTGTGAGGAAATTCCACTGTAAGTATGGTAAAATATCTCACCTTATTGAACAGAGGAAAATATTTTTTTGAGTAGACCCTTTAATAATCATTGTTGGAGATGTAAAAGAGCAGCAAAAATGAGTAATTTTTACTATTTCTCTCATGAAAATATTAAGAAAATGTATGTAATAAATTTCAAAATTAATAAGAATTTATTAAAATGTGTATATGTGTAATATTATAATTTCAATAAACAGTTTTGGAGACCCTGCCGAAAGAAAAGATTTGAAATTTTGTCTATTACTTGAGTTTTCAACTATCCAAAATGATTATGACCTAGTCAGTGGTATATTTATTCTTAGGTGGTTATGACTGCCGTACAGGTTGAAATAAAATAAATTTCTGTCTTCCTTATTTAGGTTTTGCAGAAACTTAATAAGGTTACTAAAAAATTGCATAAATTTTTTTTCTCTCTTTTATTTACAGGATCTTGTTTCCTGAATCGTCCCTTCATTACCATTTTAGAACAGTTAGGTATAAGCAAAGAAGTATTTCTTAAACTTCAGAAAGAGATGATCCAGAAACATATCTGCAGTATGTTCCATGAATTTGAAGCGTATGAATTTCTCAATTGTCACTCTTTACTTCGTTTTGACTTTTTGAGCATGCGCAGGGCTGGAATTCATTTCACTGAAGATCCACTTTTTCGTTCCATGATTTACTCTTTGTTCCAAAAGCAGATAGGTATGTAATCCGTTTTACTTTTTTTGAATGTGTGTATTGAGTGAATCAAAATGAATAGCCTGATTTCAATGCATTAATTCACAGTCAATAGTTGTCCATGAAATCCTATTAACCTTCATAACCACACTTACAAAAAAGAAATAAACTGCCCTTCTCTATATGATTGCATTTACCATGTAACATACATTCTGACATATATTCCATAATGATCCATCTATATGCCATCACTTTCATAGTAAAGAATAATGCATTTCCAGAATCTGTGCAGTATTTCTGGCATCATAGGAATGATGCTTGTTACACGACAGTTTTTAGCTATGTAGATTCATAAAGTATATTGTGTCACAGGATACCATTACCAGTAAACTCAAGAATGTATGTTTCGTGATAATTCATGCACAGTAAAGCTATTCTCCTTATTCGTTAGAAGTAGTAGGACTTTTTTACCTACTTTTGTTTCATATTTCAGTAATGGAGTTTTGAAATCCCATGATTATTTGAAAGATATGTTCTTCAAAATGCTGTGTGTTCAAATTTTAAATGTAAACTACAGCATTATTATTAATATGTATCCTTATTGTAACATCAAATCTTTAATATTTTAGTCAGTCTCTCTGAAGAATGTCTCTATCAATACTATTAATATCAGCAGTAAATGAATTTTTAATTCTATAATGGTCATGGAGGCATTATCTAATTAACATTGGTGTTTTGGTTGCTTAGCTCACGGATAAAGAATTATTACCTCATCACCCTAAATTGTATTTTGTATAGTTTCTTTTTATAGAAATTTGTAGATTAATTCTAAATATCTATTATGTATTGCATATTTCATATCTGCAATATAACAAGAGGATTACATATTGAATATTTTTTATGTTTGCTATCTGAAGATTTGAATATATTACTTCCTGAAAGGTGTTTAGCGTAGTAAAATTTTGAAATTAGGTCATTCATTTTGATTCGCCCTAAATGGAAATGCAAAATATTTATTTTCAAAAATTGTTACTCAAGTATAGCTAAGTTTTATCTTTCAGTACTAATGAGATGTTTTTTTTTTCATTTATATTTGATCTAAAGTATATTCAAAATCCACTGAATTCTTAGCAGTTGATATAATATAAATCTAGAATTTGCAGTAATTATATGGAAATGGTATCCCATATATTAAAATAGTCAATTAGAAAACATTTTTGTAAATATTAAATAATATTTATTTTCTAATTTTTGTAGGATTTAATTGTTTAAAATGATTAATCGGGTTTAATATTACATAAGTGTATCAAACTGTTATCTTTAGAAAATCCTTAGTTCCTCTCATCTTTTTTAACTTCTTGAGAAATTAATTTTGAAAAATAATATGATTTACTTTTTTATTTGATTGTTTCTTCCCCCTTCTTATTAATTATAGTTTATTGAGATAAAAAGGAATTTACTTTCCTGAGTTTTTAAGCAACAGATTTAATTTAAATTTAAAGGAAGACTAAATATACTCATATAAGTTAATATTTTAAAGTGATAAGAAGTTAACTTTTCAAATCTTAATACTCTGGAAAGCAATCTACTGTGATAAACAATAGTTATAATCAGTTCCAGAATCATTAATATCCAGATCTAATAAAACTTGATCTTGAAAATATAAGACTCTATATAATTGTGTTCACTTTTTGCACAGATTTATATGCTTATACATTATTATTCCTTTTAAGTAAAGAATATTTGTAGCAAAAAAAAAGAAAATATATAATGAATAGAAAATGAAGCCTTATAAAAATATACGTGAATATATAATTTGATTTCTGTGAAATTACACTGCAAATTATTATTGTCTCATAATCTTTAAAGAAATTTTCCATGATTTCATTGTAAAAACAGATATATTAAATTTTTTCTTGTTGGAAAATTTCTTTTAAATTGCTTTGCTATTATCAGGTTTTTTTTCCTTGCATTCTTAGTAAAATTTCATTTGACAATCTCCTGGCGTTTAAAATTTTTCAGTTGTTTATAAGAAAATATATAGGGATTGGTTTTATTTATGTCCTAATACTTAAATTCTAAATGGTTAGAAATAGACTTATAAATGTGGATGAAAAAAGTTATTTGGATAATAAAAGCTTCATGTGATCCAAATCATGTTTATGTCATTTGATTCAATCAATATACTGCTGACAAAATTAGAAGATCTAAATTTTTATGCATTATTGGTATACTGTAATGAAAAAAAAAAGAAAAGTTTTGCTACTTATATTCAAGGAAATATCTTTGGTTAACATTTTAAACTCGCAAGCTCTACTCCTCTGTGAATAAAACTGATGATGCAAATGTCTTTATTTATGATGCAAATGTCTTTATTTTAAACCAATCAGTGGTAACCTTTTAGAATTAGTGATTGGATGGTCTTCCTTATGGCAGTCATTGAAATAATCTAAAATAATGATATTCAAATTTTTCATTTAAATTTAATTTTTCTCTAAAAATAAATATAACCTAGAATTTTTATAAAAATTTAGGTTCCATCAATTTTTTCAGCAATATATTGCACATTGTTGACTTAAACAACTTAAAATATAATTCATAGCATCATTTATATACAGTAGACTCCCGATTATCCGCGCCTGTCGCACTAAGTTTTTTTTTTTTTTTTGCTTCCAAGCAAAGAGAAAATGCTTCCAAAGCAAGAAGCAAACACAAATGACTGATTTTTTCCAAATGGTGTAGTTTTACAGTTATGCTTTTGTAATTACATAATACATTACAGTATTAAAACAGTACATATGTATTAATTTTTCTGTGTATCCTTGACGCCTCTCGTTAGTACAAAGCACTTTTCTGTTTTCATTAACAAAATGCATTTTAGGTTACTTTTGAGTGATATACTAAAATATTAATCCTTAGTGAAACATTTCCTGCTGTTTATTTTACGTTTTATTGTACATAAAACGATTTTTCAAAGTTGGAATGACTGTTTTCTCTTTTTCTATACCCGTTTTTAGCTTTTTTCGGATTATCCGCGATTTTTGTTATCCGCGGTGGCCACGCCACCCAATTCCGCGGATAATCGGGAGTGTACTGTATATTGTTGGAAGTAGGTTCTCTCTAAAGGTTTAGAAATTAGGTACTAGACTATAACTAACCCCTATATATTGTTATCATTGATTGATCATGCATTGTGGCTTTTGGGTTCATTTAAGTTAAGATTTTACATTGCGTTGCATTTCTGCATGAATTTTCATAATAATTATTTAATAAAAAATTTTATTACATTTTTGATTAGTTATAAATGAGTTTTTAGCAAGGAACTTATAACTGAGAAGTTACTGATTTTTAATTAAAAATCTATGCTCAAACTAACTTTTTCTCTGCTATTTTTCCAGTGATTTAAATATGATTAAAAAATTTAAAAAATCAGGGTATATGATATTAATAATAATTTATTAAGATATAAATACAAATGTAAGTAATTATTTTTATATTTTGTTTAAAAGAAAAATTTTATAATGCAAGATTTTTTATTGATTTTGTTTACTGGAATTATTTATTATAATTTTTTGTAATGTTGGACTTAGAAAAAAAATGTATTACACTGAAAAATAATTGAAGCATCATTTCTAAGATTTTATTATTATTGACAAGAAAGCTGCTCCTTATTATTGTACATGCCGAATGGAATTAAATAGTGATTGGGCTAAAATGCAGGCTTTGAAGAAATTCTTACTCTCATAAATTTTTTTCTTTTACTGAAAACTCACATAATGCTTTAGATTAGTGTTGAAATTACCTACTGCATCAAAGATTAAGTTATTAGGAAGCAAGCTAATAAACTAAAAATGATAGGAGTGCTATAATTTTGTTATGTTTATATATGAACTATCTCTTTTTATTACTATTGTAATTTTATTTTATTGTTTATTTTCCCTCATTTTGTTTTGCTTATACTCTGTTATTTTCATATTGAATTTAAGAGATAGAAATCATTTGATGAACTTCGGTGTGTGAATTGGAAATATTAACAATCATGACATTAACTGAATTTTATTATTAAGAGAACCAGTAAGACTCTTCTTATTGGCAGTTATAAGTAGGAATGCTAATAAATACTGTTTTCTTTTTACTTAAATTATGGTTTTAGTATTATTCTTTTATGTAATAAATTTTCTTCTGTTCTCTATATTTTTAATCTTTAATAATGCAGTGATTAAATTTCTTAGAAAATTTATACCTTAAATTATAAAATAAAGTCGTTTAAAATATCAAAATAAAATGCAAACATTTTAAAGTTAATTTTAAATAAAATTGTCAGATAATTGCTATTATTTATACTACATATTTTTAAAATTTAAATATAAAATTAACTAAATTCTTAAATTTTGTATGGGAAGAAAAGCAAAAAAATATATTTTCGAAAAATAGTTTTATCCTCTTTACTGTATTTCTGGAGACATTCCATTCATAGAATAAACCATCTCCAAATTAATGCCAACTGCAATAAGAATGTTTCATTTCTTCTTTAATTATTTACTATAAAATTTGTTATTTTTGTTGTACTCTTTTGCTTTGATATTAAATTTCTCTTTTCTTTTTTTCAGAACTGCTTAAAAATAAGGCTAATATTGAAATTCCTGTCGACAAAGGTCGAAATATGTTTGGTGTAGTTGATGACACATTTACTTTGGAATATGGGCAGGTATTTGTGCAATACAGTGACTGGGAAACAAATCAACCTATTGTTGTTGAAGGTAAGTCGAAAGGTTCTTTAACAAATTCAAACATTGAATTTACAATTGTAAGGTTTTGGGCTGGGAAATAGATCAGTCTGTTGTTGTTGAAGGTAAGTTGAAAGTTCCTTTGACAAATTCAGATATTAAGTCTACAATTATAAATTTTTTTGGCTGGGAAACAGATGAACTTATTGTTATTGAAGGTAAGTAGGAATTTCCGTTTCAAATTCAGACATAGAATATGCAATTATGAAGTTTTTGACTCAGAAACAAATAAACCTATTATCATTGAAGGTGAGCTGGAAATTCCTTTATAAATCCGTGCATAAAATCTACAGTTATAAAGTTTTTTTTGTTGTTTTTTTTCCCAACTTGTTTGAGAAATGTATGGACTGTCTAGTTTAATTCCGATCTAACCATTAGAGATATGTACAAATCCAGTTTTTTAAGAAATGCTTTAAATGATGAAATAAAGAATGATAAATGATATTTTATGTTGTTTGAGATATTTGAAAAAATTTTCATAATTTAAATTTTTAATTGCTCACCACTTCTATTAGTCATATTTAATGAAATATTTTTAACATTTTAGAAAAAAATGCTCTATCTTTAATAATTATGGTTAATTTTTGAAGAATTTTATTATTTTAATACTTTTTTCCAGTTAAATATATATTAGAAATTTAAATAAATCAAAACACATGTATTTTAGAAAGTTAGTAAAAATAAAAAAAATAAAAGTATTAAAACATGTTTGCCTATTGATTAAATTAAAAATGTGTTGAATTTTGAAACTAAATAGGCTAGCTAATTATTAAAAGAAGAATTTTTGATATACACTATCTGAAATGTCTAAATCTGCTTCTTCATATATCCTACATCTATTTGTAGGTACGAGGGAGAGTCAAAAAGTAAAGGGACTTTTGAGAAAAAGTGCATTTATTTTAATGATAGAAAACTGAAACATGCCTTTTTTTTCTACATAACCACCCTAGACTTCAATGTTTTATAAGTTTTTTTTTTTATTTCATTGAGGAAAAAAAAGTTTTTCTGTTGTATCTGTAACCAATTTTGCACTACATCAATGACTTCTACATCGGTTGCAAATATTCTTCCTCTTAGCGCTTCCTTTAGTGATCCAAACATATGAAAATCACTTGAAGCCAAATCTGGACTGTATGGTGGGTGTTCCAGCATTTGGAATCTCAATTCCTTTATTGTTTTGGCCTGTCTGTTGAGCAGAATATGGGCTAGTGTTATTTTGTGGAATATACTGACTACTGATATGTAAAGTATTGACAATTTCGTCTACTTTGGTTCATCTGTTTTTATCACAATACCTTCAACGACTTTCAAATTGTCCAGAATGGTTGACGTTGGTGGCTTGTCCGATCTTTCGTTATCACATAAAGAAGTTCTTCCCTGTTTGAAGTGCTATCTACTTGTAGATCTGGCTTCGTGATAAACAGCTGTCACCATACTGTGCTTGCATTTTATGAAAAATTTCCCCAGGGTTAACACCTTCTGCAATCAAAATGCGAATCACTGCCCACATTTCTTCCTTGGTGCAGATCGACAATGGAGCTGCCATATTTAATGGTCTATTACACACGAACAACTAACATGGGAATAAGAATGACATGTTACATAGAAGTGTTGCCAACTACACCAATTCGGCACTGAATACCAGCAGTGTTACCAAGCCTTGGGAAGAAAATTACAAAAGTCTCTATACTTTTTGACTTATTCTCGTACATCATTTTCAATGAGAAATTTGCATTTCGTATTATCTAGTTGTACCAATAGGGTTAAGTAATACAATTGAGAAATAATGCTGAGTGTACAGCTATATAGAGTGTACATACTACTCTGTTTCACCCTAACTTGGCAGTAGTGTATATTCTAGGCTAGCCGAATCGCAGTCGTTGTCAGGGGAACTGGGTTACTTTAAAGTATAAAGTTACTAGAAATGCAGATCGCTGGCGAAACTTTATCTCGCAAATTTTTCGCCAAATAGTAAATATCTATTTACTTTATTATATTATCACTTTTTCGGAGAATTAATTGTTTCCTTATTTTCATTATTTTTTCAATATTATTGATACATTATTTTAATAAATCATTAATGTTATTTCATTTCGTTTCATCGTTTCTCAAAAGAAAATCCTAATCTTTCAATATTCTGTAAAGCGTAGTTCGGCTAATGTTTTTCGAAAAGATATCTGTATCATCGTTCACATCTTTTAAAACTTTATCTAATGTTGGGATCTCATTTCTACGAAAAAAATGCATGTATTTTTCGTCAAATATAGGATAATGTAAAATCATCATATTTTACAAGACCTGAATGTTTACCTACTGAGCCAGGTCGCTTCTTTCCAGGGGTACTTAAAGGACTGGATGCCTTTATTTTATTTTTTTCAAAAAGAAAACTGTTCATTGCGAAACAACTGTAAGGTGTGAAACTTTATCGACGATTTGATTGATAGAATCTTGAGGGTTTTCTCGGAGTCGAGAATAAATGCTTCACTTTTTGTTGGTTTCACTCGTCTTGAAGGTGTGCACAGCTTAGTCGGTAATAACACTTTCTATTTTTCAGATATTTTAGAAGTGAATAGAAATGACGAATTGAATAAATATTCAATAATCAAAACTAATAACTACTAATGTGATTAACAGTATCAAATATATCAGCTGGTAAAAAAGCGAGAATAGAATAGTACGAGTAATGATAATAATGGTTGCGAAGCGAATGAAGCAAAGTTGGCGGAAACGTAAAAAAGCGCGCCAAATATTTGACCTTGAAGACCGGTTCTAGCCAAAGTGGAATTCATTATGTCAATCTTTTAGTTTTATTCGTTCGCTTTATTTACAAAATACTTAACAGATAATCACTTGTAACTTGAGAATAATTTTAAATACATATTGATCAAAAAAGGATTTCTGTAATTTATGATATTATTTGATAAATTTCCGCGCATTTTAACTATTTTAAAGTCGGAATTGATGGGGAACTCTTTCCCAACGCGGAGCATCACATTTTCTACCTTTTACAATACTGCCAAGTTAGGGTGAAACAGAGTATATAAATGTTGGTAAGTGCATATTTATACAGATTGGATGTTGTTGTTTAAAATGGGTTCAAAATTGCAAATAATTAAACAAAATTAGTGTGTGTGTTTGTCTTAAATTTTTTTCTAAACCCTTCTTTCATACATACTTTAAGCACTTTTCTTCTTTACTCTGGTTTACCTACAGTTTAAACTTTATATGTTATTTACATTGTTATATATACATAGCATAATTTTAACAGTTATGTGGCCAAATAAATGACACTTTTGAAATAAACTTCAATTTATTTTTATCATAGCGGGCATGATTTTCTATACAAGGGAAGCAATAAGGTGATGTATTCTTCTACATCACAATACAAGAGCAGTAAGAGAAAATTTTTCGTTTGGTGATTTTTACTAAGTGACTCTGATAAGGAACTTAGTGTCACTTGTTAACTTAGGAAAGGGAATCTTGGATATCTTTGAAAGGATAAGGTGTTAACGATTTTTATCCTTTCGCTCATGGCATGAGAAAAAAAAAAAACATCAGCAGTTTTTTTTAGAGTGCCTGTTGGAAATAATTGGGATTTCAATCAGGAAATAAGAGAAAATTCTAGAATAAAGTAACATGGGCTAATAATTTAAGATAAAATTAGGAACAGGGTGCATAGCGTCATGAAAAGTGCTTAAATTTCAAAACCATTTTTAAGCACCTTAAAAGTGCTTAATTTTGAGAAAAGATCCTTAAAAAGTGCTTAATTTTCTCATGAAAAACAAAGTTTTTCATTTTGTCATTTTCCCTCATAAGTTGATTATGTAATTCGAAATCATGATCTTAAAGGCTTGTTTACCGGATGTACCATAAAAGAAAACAGAAGGGACGAATTCGCAGAAGGAATCCAGGAGATCCAGTAAATATTAAGATAACGCTCAATGATTCCTTTTCTTTTCTTTTTCTTTCTTTTTTTTTTTTTTTTTTTTTGCTTCCTTTTTTTTCAACAATTTACATTGCCATTTATTAAAATACTAGAATAGTTATCCGGAAAGGACAGTAAGAGATACGTACTGTGTCATATTTTATGCGATTTGAAAAACATACGAACTTCAATTTTTCATGTTTTAGATGTTGATGAACTTTTTTAAAGCTAAGCCTGGTAAGTAAGTATTTAAACTTTAATGTTTTGTTAAAGAAGAAAATGCAAGTTGCTCCGATTAATGTAAAATAAGAACACTGAGAGATAAATTTGGTGCATTAAAAATATATATTGAACATGAGAGAAGCTGCTCTAAAAACGCTTATATATTCTATCATCATTCTCATTAATATGTTGTTTTGGAGCAATCACTTGAATGACATGTTACAGGTATTCAATTGCACTACATTGAATTGTAATTAATTGTGATATGTAATTACGATAGTCAATCGTGTAAAATCTAGTATAAAATTTTAACTTGAAATCATAAATTTTCAGTGATCCTGATATCTTTCATGGTGTTTTTTTAATATCCCCATCCATTTGAAAAATTTTATTTGTTGGGCCAATCTTGTCAAATTTTAGTTTTGAACAGGGGGGGGGGAAGCTGGATCTGGTACTTAAAAATTTTAAATTAAAAAAAATTCTTCGAGATATTATTATTTTTTAGGGCTTAAATTCTATCATTTTATAACGATTTTTTCTTTCTTTTTATAATTCTTATAGGATTTTTATTAATGACGCCTCTTTTAATATATAAAGGTTTGTCCTCAGAAACGCACAGCATTGAAGTTAGGAGCATTAAATTCAGGAAGTTATTTTGCTGGCAGTATAGGCACACTAAGAAGGGATTTCTCAATCTTTTAATTCGAAGTTTAATTTAGTGTTTTGAAGTTAATATAGTGTTTTGACGTATTTTCATCATAGCATGAAAGCACATTATCTCACAAAAATTATTTTAACGCCGTTTTAAAAGTTACAAAAATAGCATTTCAGTTATAAAAGCTTTATTTGAATGAATGAATTTTTTTCTTTAGTTTTAACAATTTTTGAGAAATTAGTTTGGGACACAGTTTATACATATATATAATTTATAGAAATTATAGTAATCGCAAAAAAAAAAAAAAAAAAAAAAAAAAAAATAACTCGAGATTTTGACAAATTTCCACGTTTTAGACCTCCCCGAGCTCGAAATACACATTTTTGGAAAATGTATGCCTGTAACAAAAATATCTTTAAAAAAAAAAAAAAATAATCTTTGAGCTAGACAACTGAAATTTGATATGCAGTCTTTCATCAAGATTTCTATGAGATGATGCAGATGAGATTTTGTGACTACAAATGCAATTTTGTGTTAAGTCTTTGTTCCAAACATGAGAAAAATGTATCCAAAATAGAAATTCGATATTTGGATACCATTAGCTCATGGCACAATAGATTCAGTGATAAAGTTAAATTCATGCCAAAAGTTAATATTTCGTAACTATTGTATGGGAAAGCCATGTAAGGCGTTCTCTAGCATGACAAGTTTATTAGAGAGTTTGTGAGAAAGTTTTGAGAAGATCATTCCTGTTGCTTATTATAATGAAAAACAAAATAATATCATTGCTTTGTTGAATCACTTTATTCTGTGGGTGTTAAAATTGAGATAAAAGAAAGAAAAACACTTTCTTTGCTTTTATTTAAACTTGGAAAATTTTAAGGAAATTCATTGAATAAAATTCTTTATTTATGAGTTTTGTTAAATTTTGAAGCTGTGCAATATGTTGTCTCATGCCGCCTTAAATATATATATTTATTTATATATTAAATGCTCTACTTGCATTTTTACTTAGTCGTATACGAAATATAAAGAAATATTCGAGATTTTGACAAATCTTCCATGTTTCAAACCTCCTTGAATTCGAAGAACGCCTTTTTGGAAATGTCTCTCTCTCTGTGAGAAAGATAACACAAAAACACTTTCAGTTAGAATGATGAAATTTAGTATACGACCTTTACACCTAATTTGCAGATTCTTATTAAATTTTGAGCATCCATTTAAAGGATGACTGTTTATCTGTCTGGCTGTTCGAATGATAACTACAAAACGAAGAGAGCTAGATAGATAAAATTCGGTATACATATTTAACATCTATAATACAGACATCTGTCAAAGTTTGAGCCAAATCATTAAGAGGTTCATCGTCTGTCGGTCTGTACTTTCAGAAACATGTAAACGCGATAACTCAAAAATGCATTGCCTTAAATATTAAGTTTGATATGTAATTTTGTGACTGAAAGTGTACTTTTGAGTTAAATTTTTGTTTTAATCAATTAAAAAGAATGCGTCTAAAACCAAATTTGCTTTTCGGGTACTTTCCACCGCATGTCAGGGATTAATCACCAAAACACTTGCCAAGGATCACATCACAAAATCGGTTTAAATGTTTTATTCATGCCTTAGGTTAATATTTTGTAACTTTTGTACAAAATCACATGCAAGACATTGTCTGGCATTATGTGAGAAAGTGTTTAGTAGACATTCCCTATGATTTATTTTCGTTCTGTTTCTAACTGCAGAACTTTTTTTTAAGTAAGAATTTTTCTTTATAGGTTAAAATGCAGGTGTTTTCATTAAATGTTGGGAACGTTAAAGGTTCAAGGAAGGTTTTTATTAAACTTTAGAAGTAAGAGGCAGTTTGACAATTTCTGTTTAGTCGGATCATTTGGGAATGTTGCTGTTATTATTTATTAAAAAAATTATCTAAAAAAAAACTCATTTAGAACATGGCATTGTTCTATTATCAATTTCATGACTGTTTTGCCAATTGTACGTTGATAGCCATAGGAATATTTTAGTTCTTAATTTTATAAGATCACAAAGAAAATTATTAAACAGAATGAGTTAGAGCAGGAAGAAATTTGCTGTTTCCAACCCAGTCATGTTGAATCTTATTTGTTGTTGCCTACATAAAAATCAAATACAAAATTTTGAATCATGCTATACTTCTACATCGATACCGGCATTTTCAGAAATATTTTATCTATCTGAAAGAATTGGTAACTTATTAATTTTAATAAATATTGAAAAAGATCACAGATCTTTATTATTAATCTTATAAAAGTTGAATCAATTTTTTTGTTATTGATAGTTTTTTTCATTTTTATGTTTTTGTCAAAATTAAAAAGGCATAATTTTACAATGAAAGGTGTTGTGCAATTACGAAAATAGATATTAAAATGTGAATAATAAGCATTTCAAATTAATTTTTTAAATCAATTTTCATTGAAAACTATGTAATGTATTATTATAAAGTAGAAAAAAATCTTATCCTTAAAAAATATGCGGTTTATATATGAGTACCTATGCAAAGGTGCTTAATTTTTTTTGGCTAAGGTGCTTAAAAATACTTAATTTTTGCAGCAGTTTTACACTATGCACCCTGTAGGAAAATTAAATTAAGAGACATCATTACATATGTATTGTTGCTATATTATTTTTTTCTTCTTCGAGTGTATACCATTTTATCTTTCTCTCTCTATATATAGTGTTCTCGTACACAAAAATTTCTTTGTTTGAGAAATGTTTCCTGTGCTATACCAAGTGATTAAAAACATTTCTGCATGGTATAAAAAGACCACCAAGTTATGTTATTCTCAAATGTTGAGGAACTAATTAATATATGATTATTTTGAGCAAAAAAAAAAATATTTACTGATATGTTTTCTGAAAATGTAATATTTTAAAGATTGTTTTATAATTTTACAGTTTTATTTACAAACTTCTCAGAATTGTAAGTCCAAAAAAAATCAGAACAATTTTACAGGATTGTTGCAAATTAAATGAAAACAAATCTGCAATTAAATAGTGCAACATACAATTTTTATACCAATTTTAACAATGCATAAATAATTAGCTTTATTTCATTGATTGTATTGAATTGTTATTGAAGCAGGACACCTTTGTAATAATTATGATGAAAAGTATTCTGAATAATATTTGATTTCTTTATTAAAATATTCTTTTTACCAACATTCCATTCTTGCAGTTTAATTATTTCTTTACATTGTTTCTCTTGATATATGTCTTCTGATGAATTTCAGTTATAAAGAAGCTGTAGTATTAACAACTCTAATCAATTTTTGTCATCTCTTTTTATGTCTATGGGATTTTTTTTTTCTTTTAAAATGTTGGAGATTTGTACATCATCTTTAATACGCATTTCATTCTATTTTCTTTTATTGAAGTTTTTGCATATGGACCATTTTAAAATATAAGATTTAAATATCTTAAGATATAATTTTTTGCAGTTTTTCTATGACTTTATAAAATTCTTTTTTTTTTTCTTTTTTTTTCTATAATTTAAAAGATATATAACTAATATTTAAAAGAACAATTTGCATACTTAATGCTGTAATTGATTTTTTTAATGTTTTATTTGCATGAAAAGCATATTTTTTATTTTGGAATCTTATTAAAATTTCTGAATTGGATATAATTTATTTATTTGTTTTTAAATTTTAGGAACAGTAGTTGTGACAAAGAACCCATGCATGCATCCTGGCGATGTTCGAAAATTTGAAGCTGTGTATGTAAAAAGTTTGCTGCACATTAAAGATTGCATTGTTTTTCCTGCTAAAGGGCCACGGCCACATCCAGATGAGATGGCAGGTAACTAAAAGAAAATTATATCATATTTCTGGAAAATAAATGGGGACAAATTCTGGATATCAGAAATACTCTTAACAAAACCCGTCCTTTTAACTTGAGTATTGTAATAAAATATAAGCATATTCAGTATTCTACTGAGACTGGAAATTTTTTTTCTTTCACACATTCTTTGTTCATACCAAGGCGTTTCCCAATAAAAATTTACTTTTTTTTTTTTTCCTTGGATTAGTATTTTATAATATTTCTTGCCATGTGAGAGTCCACAAAATCTTTATTCAGAATGCTGTACATTAATCTAAATAGTACCTATTCTAATTTGTAGTTTAGTAGCCAACTTTAAAACCATACAAGATAGACACTAACTTCCAAATGAAAAAATATTTCAAACACTGTAAATAGACACTAACTTCCAAATGAAAAAATATTTCAAACACTGTAAATAATAATTTTAGTCAATAAATTAATTAAAGGAATTAAGAAATTTAAATTTTTGTTACTTGTTGGTTGTAATGGTGACCAAAAAGCGGCAAGAAAAAATTTTGCCAGTTTGCCGATTTAGTGATGTTGTACGTAGGGATTGCAATACCGGACCAAAATTTCAATACCGGTATTCGGTATTTTTCAAATCTTAATACCGGGATACCGGTTTTAATACCGGTATTAGAAATTTTAGAAAAAGAAAGAAAACACAGGTGTTTCTTTGTTTTATTTGCCAGTTTTGTTAGAGAGTGTAAATATTACAAAAAATAATTTGTAACTTATAAATTATAACAGTATATAATCACAAAAAAGTAAAAGAACGTCTTATTTATTTAAATCGCAAAAAAAAGTGTAAATATCATTATTCAATCTGTAGTACTATTACAAATTTTTGAAATGTGATCTTAAAAAACATAATGCATCCATTGTACTGTCATTAAGCCTGAAAAGTAATTTTGTGTAAAAATTACTAGCTGTCGAAAACGCTCTTTCGGCATCTCCGCTAGCTGGTGGTACTGTTAATACACGATATATTTTTTTCAAGTATTTACCTCTAAATCCCTCCTCTTCAAATAAATCGATTTCTCGTCGGATGGTTTTGGATATAGCTGATTTCTGTATTGTATTTTGGTTCGTTGAATTTTTTTTTTTATTTATCGCTAATTGTAATTTTTTTTCAAAAGACAATTCCTTTTCACTATCGACGGTAGTGACATCATAATCTTCGATAATTGAACCGAATTCTGAATGTGGATAGGTTTGTGGGTAAAAAGTTTTAAGAAAATTTACTCTAAACTTAATCAGATTTGAATTGGCTATTTTCTTTTCTTTTTCATTTTCATTTTTAAAGTCATTATAATTATTTAAATACCATAAGACATTTTCTGTTTCGGTATGCCTTTCTTCTGTGCGATTTTTCAATGTAATATATAATTCTTTAGATAGTGATGTGTGCTGTTCTTTTAGTAACTGCAACATGAAATTTATTGTTGCATTAGCTGTTAATAAATTAGAATCTCTCCGACATAATGCTTCAATAGTCAGTTTTAATGGAAGTAAAACTGATATAGTTCTGGATATTAAGTCGAATTCACTATCTGAAAAATTAATTTACAGGTTTAAGTCGATGATTGCTTTTTGGATTGGATTTCTCAGTTTCAAAAATCGTTCCATCATTAGGAGTAAACTGTTCCAACGTGTTTTAGAATCTAATATTAACATATATTCTGTTTTATTTTCAGTTAGTATATATTTTAGTAATATATCCTTTTTTTAATAGGGGAACGTTTAAATAACTTAACAATTTTTCGAACTTTATAAATTATAGTAAGCAATTCTTGATAGGTAAATATTTCATCCTCATTAGCAATAACTTCTTCAACAATTACATTGCCATTATCTTCATTGTCAATATCACTCTCACTCTTATTCTCTTCAAAGTTCGAATCCGCATTTTATATATCCGCAGTATTTGGATTCTTCTGTTCTTTATTTATTGGTATAATATATCTATTACTCCTAATTGAATACCATGTGCATAGCACAACTGCTGATTTTCACCAATCAACTTTCCAACTCTTTTCATAATTGTTGCTCCATCAGTCGTTATGGATACAATATTTTCTTTCAGGGATAATCCATGTTTCGCTCATTTAGATTTAAGCAATTAATTAAGCCATGAATTAGCTAATGAATTTCGCCCGTTAGGGAGACATAAAAACAAAAACGATTGCTATGTTGGCGATCCCTGAACATATATAGTGGACAATTTTAAAAATTTCTAGTAAATACCGAAAAACCGGTATTTAAACTTGTGAATACCGGTATTACAAAATTGTGCAAATGGCTCAAAATACCGGTATTCGGTATCCCGGTATACTGGTATTGCAATCCCTAGTTGTACGTGATTTGGTCTATATTTGTGCACATATTTATTATAGATATATGCATTTGAGTATATTTTTGGAGAAATGTTTTATTTACACTTTTTGGTCAACATTAAAACTGACTGGTACTAAATTTTTATATATGAAATGAAAATGCGAGTTCCTTGGTCTTATTAGTCATATTTAATAAAGCATTCTTGACTTTTTATGTTGATCAACTTTGGTTGTAGAAGAGCTAAATTTATTTTTGTGCTATTATTTGTTTTCAAAATATTTATGAAGTAAATTTTGCATCTAATCTATTCTAGTAATAAAGAGGAATGTATATGCATTAGCTCTCTACACGTCTGACTATTTATCCTATAGCTATTAAAATTGGCACAATTTATAACTTGGGAGTTGAAAATGAGCATATCAGAACAATTTTTTTATTTAATTTGAAATGAAGTTGAATTTTGAGGTTTTTCTGCATTAATTTCTGAAAATACTAATATACAAAAATGGTTTTCACAAATGTCTTAAAATTCAAAGAATTGTATTTTTAATTTTATCAGTTTAATACTTCTGCAAATTTGTTGTTGTTTTTGGCAATTTTTAATGTAACAATGCACTAAATTGTTGACTTAGAATTTAAACTGTTTTTGTTGTTTAATCAAATATTTATTTACTGGAATTTTTTCTTAAATTTTTTTTTCATTGATGAAAGCTGAGAAAGATAAATTCTGTTTAATATCTATGTAGGTTACAAGATGAATTTGCAATTCCAAGAAAGAAGAAAATATTTTATAGTACTATTACATTTTTAATAGTACTATGATGTCATGAAACTGGTCTTCATTAGGAATGTTTATGTTTGCAATGAATAGGAAATATATATATAAAAAAAAATGGTTTTGATATATAACAATTTGATGGCCAGCTGGTTGCCAAAGGCAACTAGTGAGTAAATAAACAAAATAGTTTAACAAAAAATTTCATTGTTTTGCATCCAAATTTCATTTAGTTATGATACTTAAGATTTCATTATTTTTAAACCTATAAATAGCTACGACTTCCTCAAGGCATCTGCTTGTTGGACAATCTTCTTTCAAGTGACATTGAAATCATCTAAATGAATATTCAAAGTGTCATAATGCAGTTAGCCATTGAAAAAAAGTGCTCCTCCCCTCCTTTATTTAAATGTTTGCTTGTCAACGATATTTTACTAAAAACAACAAATATGATTGAAATAATATGTATAAAATTGTAGGCTTCATAATTTTTCAGCTGTAAATTTTTGTGGAACAAATATAAAATATAATTTTTTAAAATTATTTAAAGCATTTTATAGCTTGTAAATATTTGTTTAACTCTTTCATTTTAGAAATTAGACCACAATTAAAATGGATATCTTATATATTTGGTATTTCTGTATTTTTTTTTTTTTTTTAAAGTAAGGAAGATACGTAGTTAATTCTTGTTTCACAGAAATTTACATTGCTGTGTTATAGCAAAATGTGAGAATCTTGTTGTGTAACTTAATTCACTTCAAATTTGTAACTTTTATTGTTTTTAGGTGTATAAGCTATATTTATAATTACTGTGATGAAGTTGTTCAGTTGATTCTCATTTTTCAATCAAATATTTTTTGTTCAGTTTTTTTTAAAAAAAATTCCATTATTTATTAAAATTTTATCTTTTTTTTTGTTATTATTAAGTTTCTGTCTTTCTACTTTACAGGAGTAACTTTCCTCTTACAAGTTAATCCTTATTTAATTATAAAATAATTTTTTTTTCAACTCTCTATTATCTAAAAGTATTTGGAGCATTCTCCTTGCATAGAAATGGTAATTTAAATATCTGTAAAATAGAATTTCACAAAAATTAATTTTATTTATTCTTTCGAATAAAATAGGTTCTGATTTGGATGGTGATGAGTATCATGTAATGTGGATTAAAGAATTGATTTTTGATGGTGAGAACTATCCTCCTATGCACTATGCTGTCAAGGACAAAGCTAAAGAACTTGACAGGCCTGTCATGGTAAGTGTAATGTTCAGAATGATAGAAAATTGTAATCAGCTTTTCACTCCTTTATAGATTTTGAAATTGTATATTCTGTATGAAAATTCATTCTAATGATATTTCCAGAATCTAATTATTAATTAATAAGTTAACTAAAATTTTATTTTGTATCAGTAGCATCTTCTAGTATTGAATTTTAAAAATTTTGAATTTATGAGTTTGTAATATTTATAATAATGAATTGAAAATAAAAGAATAAAGATTAGAAAATAATTAAAATAAAAAAAATTGTTGTCTTTTTTTTTATTGCGGTGATGAAAGTGTATTTTTAAAGTGTTTTAAATTATTTTAATATCTTTTTTTCTATTATTTATTTAGAATTCAGATCGATGCTCTTCACTTTGTTGAAAAGATGCAGTGAAATTTAAATAATTAAAAACTTTTATTTTTGCTGGTTAATGGGACAATAAAAATCTACTTTTTGCAATAGAAATCTACTTTTGAATTCCTAAGTTATGTTTGTGCTACTAATAAAAATTGTAACCCCCCCCCCCCATTGACCTCTTTATTTATTTTATTTTGCAAAGTCAAATGAAAAGGAATTTTGAAAATTTTTATAAGTGCATTTTTGCATGTTTTTCATACCAATAATGTAGTTGTTGTAACATCTGAAAATATCACTGTTTGGTTTTATTTTAGGCCAACAATGACCACTTTGTAAAAAAATTGCTCATTGCTAGATCCTTCTCGGGGTGGCCATTGAAATGTTCTAAATATTGATATTCAGAGCTTCATACTGAGATTATTCACAAAGCAGTGGAATTTTCTTTGTTATTGTGCCAAGAATATTTTATTAAATATGATGTAATAGACTAGAAGATGAATGAAAATTTATTTGTAATTTTTTCAGCAATGTATCTGTTGACACAAAAAACATGAATTATAGTTCTCTATGCCATTTAGAACAAATTTTGCAAGTAAAAGCATATAGCTAAGCTAACACTTTAAAAATGAGTTATTTGAGCATTGTAGACATCCTGTATATAAGAATGCATATAAAATGCTTATTGGTTTCCTCATGATTGGTATGTTTCTTAATAAGGTTGCACATAAATATGCGATAATTGTAAATTTCTAAAAATAATGAATTGTTTGAAAGACGTTGTTTTAAAACTATATCCAAATTTATTTTCTTACTAACTACCTTTGGATTTGCTAGTTTACTGTTCTGTTAAAAGCTTCTTTTGCAAAATGCATTTAACATTCACTTTAATTCCTGCCATTTTTTAATATTAATTATGCGTTATTTTCTGTTAGTTCCCTTAAAAATTCGTAAGAAATGGATTTTATTTTTAAATGTTTTTTTCTACCTTTTCAATAATATAGCTTGATTCTACCTAAAATATTGTAAAATTTAGCATTCTTCTTCATGTTGATGATGTCTTAAAAATAAATTTAAATCTTTTATAGATTTTTTTAGAATTATATAAATATGTCAATTACTTTCCTGAAATCTGATTTGCCGATAATGATTTGTACTATGAACAAAAGGGCAATTTCACTATTTTGCACATTTCAGCATTTTTTTATATTAATATTGATAATAATTGTTCTATATACATTTAATATTAATTCAAAATTCTTAAATGTTTGTTGAAAAATATATAAAAAAATTGATTAAATATAGAGAAAATTTTATAGCAAAAAATCAGGTAATTGAAACAATTTTTTAAATTTTAAAATTGGGTAAAAATTATTTTTTGTACTTGTATCATTTTAAGAAGTTGTCTTGGAAATTTGCCAAAATTTTTAATTAAAAAAAAAATTACTCCAAATACAAGTGTCCACCCTCCAAAATATATCTGTGCCAAGTTTGGTATCTCTAGCTCTGACAATTTAACCTGTAGAAAGCCAACACACACATGCACCCAAATATGCATTCATCTTCATTTTAAGCAAAAATAAAAATATATACTTTTATTTTAAATTAATAAATCTTAAACAATAATTTTTTTATATATTTTTAGATAGCAGATGAATTGGACCACCTGTGTAATTACATATTCAATGATAAAGTTGGTCTCATTGCAACTGCACATTTAGTGTGGGCAGATCAAATTAAGCAAGGTATTTTCAGTGATTTATGTATTCGCCTTGCCAAACAATACTCCCTTGCATTAGATTTTGCTAAGTCGGGAAAAGCAGTTGCAAGAAACCCTAAAGACCGGCCGTACAGGTATCCTGACTTTATGCAAAAACTTGATGAAAAGAAGACATATTTATCACCTAATGCCCTTGGTATCCTCTTTCGCAGTTGCAAGAGATTAGAATTAGGTTTGGACACTGAGCGAAATGAAATAGATTATAAGTTGGACAATGCCCTAATACATGAAAAATGGGATAAAAAGTATAAGAAGTCAGCTATAAGAATTTATAAAAGGTACTGTGATAAAATAGATTTTTTTCTGAAAACGTATAACTTTGAAAATGAAGGCCAGTTTTTAGCTGGAGCCCTAATCAATCCACCAAAGTATTATGAAAATAGGCATGACCTTGGTAACATCATGGCACTTATTGAGTTTGAATCACAGTGGATTTTTCGAGATTTACAGAAGAAGTTTTTTGAAGAATTTGGTGGAAAGCCACATGATGGGATATATACCGATGAAATGCTGCAGAAGGCTAGTGCATGGTACATGGTGACTTACAGCAAAACTGAAAAGACAGGTTCTCATTTCTTTGGAATGCCTTGGGCTGTTTCAGATGTCTTGGTGGAATTAAAAAAAAGAAATGAGCTCCTAAATCAGTCATCAAATATAGCCTCCAAATCCCTCTTGGAAGAAACTATAGATAAAGCAGTCTCAAAACACTTTACAATGCTTGATGCTGATGCTGATACAGAGGTAATACATGAAAATCGTCTATCCGTTCTTGATGTTGCCTGTACAATACTTGCTAAATGGATCAAGTCTCAGAGGGAATATTTTTCAGACCCTGATATTAAAAAAATTGAGAAATGCATTGATAAAGAATTTTCTGCCATAACAATGGATATTGCAACTAGAGATTCCACATACATAGAGACACTGAAACGTATCATGAAAATTAAACGAGCGATTTCTCCTGCTCACAATGTAATTGAGACAATTTTGCATGTAGCCAGCATTGGTATTCAAAATCCTGAGAACCAGCTGTCTGATATTAGACAAGAATTGGGTTTGCTGGCTTGGGTGACACTTATCAAATTAGCATGCACTTACAACCCTCAGTACCTTGGAGTGGCAAATGTAGAAGGTGAATATGCCAATACAGTCTTCTATAAAAGTCAAGACAATATAATTGACACTCTTCAGCTTCCCCTGTTTGAAAAAGGTAATGTAACCAATTTAAAGTTCAGCAAGAAGGTGGTACAGCAAATAGATGGTGTCAAAGAATACTTGAAGCAGCAAACAAAATTGAAAAATATTGATTTCCGTATTGTTGCTGGGAGTGAAGGGAATAACTTCATGAGATTGACTGTACAAGGAACTAGGTATTCCATTGAAAGATTAAAAGACATTGTTGTCATGGATGAGTTTTTTGATGCTGTGATTTCTAATAAACCCATTTCTTCATGGGCCAAATAGATCTTGTGAGAAAATCCTGAAGCATATCGCACTGAGCAAGTGAACTTTTTTGTTGTATAATTATATTTAAAGCTGTGATTTCTTGTTACTGTTTGTGTATTATTAAATGTTATGTTTCTCTATATTTTAATTTTTAAAATTCCAGACTTTTCTTGAAAATCCTAAGAAATCGCAATCAGTGTTTATTTTATTTTATTGCAAAATTTTAGACCAAAGATACTTCTGATGTTCTGTTAGCTGTGATTTTACCTTTGTATCTATTATATACATTTTTCATGTTATTCGTAAAAAATGGTCGAGAGTTTTTTGAAAAGTAAGTTGTTATGCTGTGTCGATTATCAAGCGCACATACTCTACATTTCATTTATAATGTTATTATGAGTGATAATGAAGTAAATGAGCTTTAATGATTGATTTTATCAAAGCATTCAATGTCAGAAATCTGTGTTTTGGATGCAGATTTTTAAAAAAATTAACTGTTACTGAATAATTGGTAAATATATTGAAAGATCCAGATAAGTATGAGGAAATTCAATTGAAAATTAAGTACTGAATTTTCACATTAAATACATTGATTTTGAATTAAAATGCATAATGAAACTGTATTTATATATTTTATTAGATGTTTCAGTTAACCGTCTTACCCTTCTAGTACATAGCTTTTTGGTAATTTGTATTTAAAGCTGAAATTTTAACTTTCTACTTAACAATGAAAAAAAATAATAAGAAAATTAAATTTAAAAGTTGTGCCAAAAAATGTGCAATTTGAATATTTACTCATTTTTTTTTTTATTTTACTCATGTTTCAATGTACTATTTTTTACTTTAACATAATAATAGTCATAGTTTCATTGTCATTGAAGTATTAAGAAAATTTTGTTCTTAATAGGTGTTGCAAAAGGCTGTAAATCAAAATTTAAATGAAGTTAGACAATGTTTATTAAATTTATGTGCTGCTAAATGTTAAAATTGTTTTGTACTATATAAATAGTACAAGGTTTAAAATATATATTTACTAGTTAAGAACATGTTTAGACATATTGACTTTTTTTATTATTATTATTATTTATTTAAAATGTTAGCAATGTTATATAGTTATTATTGTCAATATTTGTGCATAGATATGTCCCTGCTTGCCTGTTTATTAAGTCTGTTAATGAAACTAGTAAATTTCTTTTTCAACATGATAATAGCAATTTTTTAAAGTGAATTACTATTGATATTGAATATGATTACTGAAATGAAATTCTTTCATTTTCTTAATTCAATGAATAAACATGTTTCTTAATAGCAATAATTGCTTCTAATGAGTATCACCTCCCTTTTATTTTAATATCTTATTTAAATAAATGAGAATCTGTTTCCTCATCTATGGAATAAAGATCTGTTTTCTTTTATTCTTGAAAGCTTTTTTTTCGCCTAGTCATATGAAAGTGCTTTCTTTATAATTTTTTTAAAGTCTAAATCTTTGTTTTCATTTAGTAGCTTAACTGTCAATCAAAAAAATCAGTTGGCAGGTATATATATATATCCTATTATTATTCTAGTCCGAAAATTACCAAATAAAATGAGTGAGATTTTTTTTAAATTGAAAATAGGTATTAGCTCAACTTTTGTTCTTAGAAGCTAATAGTTTATACTTATCTCCTATTTTAAAAACGGTTTAATGATAAATTAACTGTAACACATTTTTTGTAATTTGTCAAATAGTAATTCTAAAATTCTGTGTTGAGCTGAAATTTAAATAAAGAAATAATTTATAATAATGGCAAAAGTTCAATTTATATGTCGTTGAAGCTCCAAAGATAATGCTTGTGATACTCTAAATTATCTGAGCATTTGAAATGTTTTGAAACATGAAAGAAATATACTTTTTTTTCTTCTTTTTTTTTTTTCTGAACTGTTACTTAACAATTTAAATACAGTGAAAAATTAAAATATTTCAGATTAAAAAAGTTATATATTTTTGTGAACAAATACTTGCTATAGTATCAAATCATAATTATGCCAAACAAATATGGAATTAATTATCAAAAGTCATTGTTTTGTTTTAGGAGAAAAACTTTATTTAATATTTGAGTAATTGTCAAATTTCATTTTCATGTACTGTGTGTTTTTATTTTCTCATTTTAACAATTTTTACATTTTTTTCATTCTACCATTTACAATTTTATTATTATTCTCTCCATTTCATTTTTTTTCCATGTGTCTCTTGCTTTTATATTAGTGTAGATACTAAATTATTTTCTTTTAAAATAGATATAATCACTTCTATAGTATTCTTATTGGCAATCTATTGTTTTATTTAAATTTGAATTTTCAAGAAATTTGACATTTATATAGCTTTCGAGTTGGAAGAAGAAAAAACAGTTTTCACCTTGTGTCATTTATAATATTGATTTTTGAATTATTTTCTTCATGATTGTCTGTTGATATAGTATTAAATGTGTTATAAAAATATGTTTATTTTTATGAGAAACTTGAAAAAGGTTCCTAACATTGTTTCTAAATAGAAATTTCATATGTGATGTAAAACTTGCTTATAATGCAAGTACTTAAAAATTTTGCGTGATGAAATTTCATAATTTATTGTAAATGTATTGAACTATTTCGTATTGCAAAGGAATTTTTACTCTTATATATTCTTACTTTAATAGAGATGGGTCTGACCTTTGATCTGCTGTTTATTTATAGGCATTTAAGACTATAAAATTCAACACAATTTGTATTCTATTGTTGCAAAAGGGGAAAAAAATTGCAATTGCCAGCCGAGCTCTCATTTAAGTGCTTTTACATTTGTAATTTTCTTTAAATATGATATTTATATTCTATAATCATGATAATTAACATCAATAAAAAAAAATTGTAATTAGTATCAGCTCCTTAATAGTTATATGTTAACTAATATAATTCGTGCTTGAACAATTTGTATTTTATTGTTGTTATTCGGGAAGTTATTTTCATGTAGACTACTTAATGTTGCTAAGTACTAAACGACTGTGCAATATGTTAAATGTTTAAAAATTGTTTTGTATTTTGGTTAATGTTTGAGTTTCTTTGTTGTCTATACAGTGATGAGAATGATTAGTTATATTTGTCTACTACCTACTTAGAACTTTTATACATGTTTAAGTGTCTGTATTTGTTGACAGTACATATTTTCTGTATATGCTGCTTTAAACTCAAAAATTTGAATAATTCCATATTCAAAAAATGTACTTCTTGTGTAAGTATAAAATTGAATACAATTTATATTCTATTACCATAACAGAAAAAATATATATTGCAATTCTTAACAGAGTTCTCTTTTAAGAGATTTTACATTTGTGATCTCTTTAAATATTTTGGAATTTGATCGTGATAATTTGCATCAATAAAAAAAATTGTAATTAAAGAATGCAAATAAATGGTTTTATTAAAGTAGTAATTAGTGTTAGCTCATTAATAGTTATATGTTAACTAATATTGTTCGAGCTTGAACAATTTGTATTATTTGTATTAGAAAAATAAGTTCCATGTAGACTGCTTAATGTTGTACAATGTGAGCTTGAACAATTTGTATTAGGAAAGTAAGTTTCATGTAGACTTCTTAATGTTGTAAAGAACTAAACAACTGTGTAATGTGTTAAATGTTTAAAAATTGTTTTAAATTTTTAATGTTTTTGTCTATAAAGTGATGAGAATCATTAGTTAATATTTGTCTGCTACCTACTTATAACTGTTATACAAATTGAAGTTGTTATACACATTTTGTTACTATTATACATATTTAATCTATTGACGCTACATATTTTCCATATCTGCTGTTTTAAACTGTATTGCTTCTGTAATTATAAAATTTAACAATTTATAATCTAAATGCCGTAAGAGAAAAAAAAAAATTCCAATTGTTAGTCAAGTTTACATTAAGTTCTATTTTCTTTAAATAATTTTGAATTTGATGATGATCATATGCATCAATAAAAAATTTTTAATTAATAAATACGAATAAAAAAATTATTAAAATAGTAATTAGTGTTAGTGCATTAATAATTATATGTTAACTGGTGCTGTTTGAGCTTGAACAATTTTTATTTTCAAAGTAGTTTACTTAATGTCCCAATGAGCTAAACAACAGGGTAATGTGTTAAATGTGTAAAAAAAAAGATTGTGTAAGTGTTTGAATTTCTATGTTGTCTATAAAATGATGAGAATGATTAGTTATATTTGTCTGCTACATACTTGTAACTACATATTTAAGTGTCTGTGTCTGTTGACAATACATATTTTGTGTATGTGCTGTTTTAAACTGAAAAATTTGAATAAATTCCATATTCAAAAAATGTACTTGTTTTGTTTTTTTCTATATTAATTATAAGTGAAGTATTGTTCTGTAGATTTTTATTTACTGGTAAAGTTTACCTTATTTTAGAAGAAACAATTCTAGTTTTTTTACTTCAGATCTTTGGCTTATTGAAAAAGAACACTAATTTGTATCTACTCATAGTACATACAGTGTATGTTAGAGCTTATACCGCTTGTAAAGAAATTCCTGTTGGCAAGCTTGAAGTCAAAGTTAAATCTTTTGTTAGTGTTGTAAGGAATCTTATTGTTTACAACCCTTCCTTTATATCTTCTAATTTCTTAAAGGGTGACAGAAGGTTTCTTAAGGGAGGGTGAAGATTTTTGAACTATGTCATGCACAGATTTAAGAGATAATTGGAGTTAGGAATTGAAAATAAATTTTTATCTCGTAACTTCTAAGCATTTGCAGCTGTTGAAAAGCTTCCAGTGCAGAAGTTCATAAAAATGGAACAATAGTTCGTCCAATTTCAATAATAATAATAATAAACTATCTTCAATGCATTTGCTTGATTTGAATTTTCCTCTAATCTTCTACACTAGGTGGAAAGAGGTGAAATTTTAAATTTAAGTACAAGCTGCTAAGCCTAAAGTTTGCCTACACAAATGCCGAAGAATACAAATTATATTTTAAAAACTGGGGGTAGCTTTCCTTTATACCAATTAATAATTGTAAATGAAATATTCAAATGCTCAACAGATAAGATTTTAGTTCCAATATTAACTAAGGAGACGATTTTTTCCTCCAATATAAATGAAAAGTCAAACGATAAATTCTTACTTTCCATCATAAAATGCTTATGTTTGCATTTAATGGAAAGTAGAATATTTGCAAACAATACTTAATTTCTTCAAATAGGTTTATAAAGCAGAGATAAAATTTCAGTTCTTGCCGACTAATACAAATAATTGGCATTTGCTAAAATCTTCAAATATTTTCAATAATATAAACTTTGCAACAATCTCAGATTTGTACATAATTTATATAATATTTGACTTTATTTTGCAATAAATACTTAATTGTTCGTTAGCAATAAAAACATTACCCATGGTTGTTTCATTATGTAATATTTCCTTTTTACTTTTTGTATACGAAGCTACAGAGAAGGTATTGTTAATAATCACGAGAGTTTGAAGAATCTCCAAAGAAAGAAGAAAATGTTTTAGATTTCCCTATGTTCAAAAAATACATTTTTGGAAAATTTCTGTCTGTGAGAAGCATAACTCAAAAACGTTTTGAGCTAACAGAATTAAATTTGGCATATGGCCTTTACCCCAAATTTGTAGATTTTTTTTAAATCCAATTTTGGGCAAAATTTCTGTGGAAGTTTGTCAATCCAGCTATTCAAATAAAATTTAACAGTATAACTTCAAAACGAAGAGAGCTAGATAGATGAAATTCGATGCACAGAATAAAAATCTGTAGTGTAGATTTTCGGATACTATTAAAAGTTGTGAGGAATTAATGGCCAAAAGAAGAAAAAAAATCACCCAACAGAGTCAGTAAAAATCTAAATTTAAGCCATAGGTTTCTTTGTATACCAAGGCAATCTTTGGGATGACACCTTTATTAATGAGAATATGGGAAGAAGCTTTGGTCACTCCCGACGGTTAATTTATCATATTAGGAGTATCGAGAAGGTATTGTAAATAACAATTTGTAATCGTCAAATAGTTTAAATTCGTGATTGTGGGGAATTTCTTCGTTTCGGATCTAAAAACATATTTTTGGCATATTGACTGTCTATCAATCAGTCAGTTTGTCTGTGACAAAGATAATTCAAAAATGATTTGAGGTAGACAAATGGAATTTCATGCACGGTCTTTTCATCAAATTTATAGATGTCAATCAAATTTTGAGTAAAATCCTTTCTAAGAAAGACAATCTCTCCTGCTGCTTCAGTACAAATAAGGTGAGTACTTACTGAACGCAAACAGCTGTGTAAATAAAATTAGTACATAGGTATGGAATCTAAAATATAGAAACTTGAAAGACGTAGGTTATTGGGATTTATAGCTACAATGGCTGTTATCCCCATCTAAAATATAGATTCTTATCAAATTTTGCACAAGTTTGAACCAAATCTGTCAAGCTGTTGCCCATCTGTCGGTCCGTATTCTATGACGCATGTAAATGCGATTATTCATAAGCACAATGACTTAAATCAATAAAATTCGGTATATTGTCTCGTGACTACAATCGGCACTTCTGATAGATAAGATCCTATCTATCGGAGGAGCCCACAACATTTATTTTCAAAATAGATTCTGTAAAAAATGGTAGATTCATGCAAAAGATCTATGCTTTGTAACTACCGTGCACCGCGATAGTGATCGTCCTGTCAGTGTCTTACCCAAGGTCCATTACTTTGAAAAGCAAAGAAAATTAATTGGAAGGTATGCGAGAATGTTTCAGGAAGTCCATTTCCGTTGTTAGTTTAAAGAAGGTGGAATTTGAAGAGAATAACTTAGATTAAAAAGAATCTACCTTTGCCTTTCAGCTTGCCACGATTTTTTTTTCGTATATTAATAACCTGTGATCTATTGGAGGCGTGGTGACGCTTTATAAGTCAGATAACAGCTACGAGACATGAGAAATTTCTTTTGTCTTGTGGTCATGTTACTCGGCTACTAACCCAGAGGTTGCGAGTTCGGTCCTCGCTTATCGCTAATAGCAACAGAGGTGTCGGTATATCTCGCGTCGAAAGAAAAAGTGATATACGTATTTATTTAATTTGAGTCTTTTGATAATTTGGTTTCAGTGTATCTCTCTTACTAACGAAAGTGAAAAAATGCGTTCGGCTTACAACTCTCCTACTTACCTGCAACCTAGTGCTCTTTCAAGTTTTTCCTTTAAAAAAAAACATAAAAATAGTTCTTTCCAAAAAGTATTTTGAAAAATAAAAAAATTGTGAACAAATGGAAATAAAAGATTTATAGGTGAGCACAAACTTCAGAAAGTTAATCAACCACGCTCTCTTATGTATTTAGAAACCATGTGTTTAATCGTTAATGGACTGCCTAAGTTATTTTCAAACGTAAACGAAGTAACCGTGATATTTAACTATTTAAATCAAAGAATACTGGCAACACCTAAATTATACCAAAAGTTAGTAAAAATATACTTCAATTTCAACTTGGGCTACAATCTATATGAACCGAAACCGCAGCATATATATATATCATGTGGACCCGGAAAGTCCCGTTTATTTGAAATTTCTTTTGGAGTTTGATGCGTACTTTGAGCCGGGTAAGTTTTTGCTCTCGGTGTTATTTGTTCATAATTTATACTTAAAAATATTACTTCATTTTAATAGAATAATTGCTTTGATCCTGCCTTAAATGATTCTTAAATATTTTTAAGATATTCAAATATTTGCTTCATCCAAACTATTCGACTATCGTTCATCATCCGAAATCTACGTTTTATGTAAGGTTATACAAAAAACTTTTTACATGCTCAATTTTGATGAAAAAATTTGTGATATCATGAATGTTAATTTAAATAGGATATATTTAAGACAACATCAATAAAAGTTTTAATTAAATAATTTGTCAAAAAATTGTAATCATAAGCAAAAACAAATTTTCTTAATGTAAAATAACGTACGAAATTAGAGCTATTAAATTTTATGTTGCATTTTGAAGAATAGAATGTCGTTCTGTTTTATTACATCCAAACCATTCTGATGGGGTGACAAAGAAATATTTTTTTGTGTCTTTGTAGCAAATTTTTAATACTTATGTGCAACATTTCTTTGTTTTCTAGTTTTTGAATAATTAGTTTCATCCTGAAAATTACATAATATATATAATTTTTTTCCAAAAAAATCTTCTTATCACTTATCTGGATTTATCATTTTCATATTTCTTTATAAATTTTCTTGTTGATTAAAGTAAAAATTTATTTGCTGCTTAAGTTTTTACTTTGTCAAATTTAAAAGAATAGACAAATCTTTTGAATTCAAATTTAAGCTTGTAATAGACTTGCAATTTCAAAAGGAATTTAAATTTTAATTACAATCATTTAGTTTTCTATTCTATTTCTTAATTATATCAAGTTTTTAAAACTGATGCCATAAGGTTTTAAAACTGTATAGTTTTTAGAATAAATATATTTTTCTTAGTTTATTATAACCAAGTACCAAGATGTTTGTAGAAAATAAATTATTATAGGTAATGCAAATATTTATTTATTCTAAATTTGCTTACTATTTAAATGTTTAATTTTTTTACCTATTTTAGCTTGTATTTTATTGCATTTAATTCATATAATTGCAATTTTTAAACTCACTAAACTTTTTTAATAATGAATGCTAGTATCTTATAACTTTAACCAAACAATTCTTGTATATATATATATTGTATATTTTAGAAACAACTGTAACGATTTGGATCAAATTGCATATTCAGTTAAGGTTTTGCTTTTAAGTTTATCTATATAGGTGTCTTTCCTGAAAAAACACACTTGATCGCAAACACACACACAAACAAACAACATTTTTTTTAATAAATAAATATTGACATGCGGCTGGCTATACATGACCTGCATAAGCGTATCAGAGATAAAGTAGTGGTTAGGGCTTTGGACTCCCATGTATTTTTCTCGTGTTTGATCTCACATTTGCAATTCAATTAGATTTTGCTTATCTTATATCTTTAAACAAGCAATTCTTGTGTTTATATAAATTAATTTTGTGTATCTCGGAAACGGCTCTAATGCTTTGGATCAACTTTTATATTTAGATAAGATTTTGCTTTTTAAGTTTATCTACATAGGTGTCTTTCCTGAAAAAACATGATTTTACAAAAATAAAAAAATAAAAACAATTTTTTACAATAAGAATTAGAGCCTTTTTCTGCTTGCTCTCATTTTAACAATTTCATATAGTACCATCCCATAAATTTTTGTAGTACATGCATTGTTGCCTTAGGATTATAACCTACTGGTACCACAAAATTTTGTGAGATGGCGCTGATTGATGTGAAATGAGAAAAGATTGAAAAATATTCATTTGTATTTATAATATACATAATCTGTATATGATTCATATCTAAATATTTTCTTGACCCCCCCCCCTTACACACACAATTTTGCCAAAAAAAAAAAAACTGCTGAGTGAAGTTTGGCCTCCCAGATATTATTTGTAATATGACATATTTTTTTATCTATTATTTGTGCCCTTTAAAAATTTACCCACTATGTATATTAAGGTGATTTATAAAATAAATCATTAAATTTAAAATAATTAGCAAAAGCAAAGAACCTATCCCATAACCATTATATAAATTTTGCAAATTTTTATTTAATGCAAAATTTAATTACATTAAGCACACCAATAATGCTCTGCTGCCAATAATACTACACTTAAGTATACCAATAATACTACAAACACAAACTGCTTTCCAGAAAATTTCAAAAATACTATTTAACTCTAATCTCTGTGAAAGCAACCCTCAGCAGGTATCTCCTCACTACTAATAAATAAAATATTTACTGTATTGATTTTACGTATTTTATACGACAGCTCGTGACCTTTAGATATGTTATCAAGGGCCGTCTGCCCTTCTGCTTCCATTTTCAGGAGATATTGCAAATTAAAAAATATGGCAAAATTCCCATTCTAAACAACTGGAGTAGTTTTGCCAGTTAATTTCATCTGGTTGTAAGCATAGCTAACCAATCTGAATGGTTTATTATGCAATTATTATTGTTATTGTAAAATGTATTTTATCAAAAATGGTTAACATAACTGACATAATAACATTAATGTATATGTATTATGCTGAAAGTGGTTAATTTAATATGATTAACTTAGACATGTCAATCATCTTTCATTTACTGCATCTCATCACAATAGAAGAATGATAAAAATTTGATTATAACAGTAAAAGTAATTGAAAATAAAAGTATTATTTTAATTATTCTTGCACAAGAATAATAAAGCATTCTGATTAGCTAGTTATATTTGGTAATTATTATCATATACATTTTATCCAATCTAACAAATACATTGGCTAGAATAAAATATGCATACAGTCACTACAAACCAAACTCAGAAACTTAGGAAAAAACTTGTTCTGCCAAAATATTTTAATTAAAATGAATTAGAAAAATGCTAAATGATTTTTTAGCAGTGAATTTATTGTACAGCTGAAAACAGAACCAAATAGCACCAATTCATAAATTGTAATTAACATTTTAGAAATAAAAGTAAAATTTGTGAAAAAGAACCTGTAAACGAAACTCGGATATCTCACAATTCAGTACAAAATAATTGCAACTCACTCTAGGTAAAAATTACTGCTAATAATATGGTTACCATTCTAGTTGTTCAAAGGGATTTCCCAATAGTGTTTTTTTTTTCATTTATTAAAGTAATTCATTAAAGTAAACATTAATTTAATTAAAATGTCAAGGCAAAGGGGCCAAATGAGCCTTGAGGTAAGAAAATTGGTTGTTAAGTATGCTGAAGATGGAAAGTCTGCACCAAAAATATCAGAGTTTGTAGACAAAAGTAATTCAGTGGTTCATGACATCATAAAACGCTTCAAAACCAATAATCATATGGTAAATAAGCCTAAGACAGTCCAAAATAAGACTTTCACTGAAGCGGATCTGCAATCTTTAATAAGAAAAAGGAAAGTAAATAATGGTTTTCTTAATATAGAAAAGCTAGCTATTATTGTTGAAAAGGAATTAGTAAAAGAAAGTCAGCCTATCAGTGATAATAAATGTGCTCTATAAGGCGGGGAGAAAAGAAGACAAAAGTCTCATAAATAGGTGAAATCAGATCCAAGACTTAAATTTGCCAAAACAGGGATTTAAATTTGAAAGGAGTGAGAAAACAAGGCCTTGTCTTATTTACTGATGAGAGCAAATTTGACATTTTTGAATCCATTGACAAGCCTTATATCGGGAGAAAATCAAACAAGGAATTGCACACAAAAAATTTGAAAGTAACTATGAAAGATGGCGGCGGATCAGTAATGATCTGGGGCATCACTTTCAACTACTGGCCCAGGAACCCTGTATTTTATAGATAGGAGAATGGATCAGAATGTATACTTCGACATTTTAAAGAAAAAATTTGCCCCATGTGTGCAGAAACTTTCTCTTGGCAATGACTGGTGATTTTATTAGGATAATGATCTGAAACATAAAGCTTATTGGATGCGCTCCTGGCTCTTATATAATTGTCCTCACGCTATGGACACACCATCCCAAAGCCTTGATATAAATCCCATTGAAAAGTCATGGAAATACCTTGAGAAAAAAGTCAGAGAGCACGTCATTTCCAATAAAGATGAATTGAAAAGAGTATTGCTGGAATGGCAAAATATTGAACGTAATTTTTGTGAAAAATTGATGCAATATATGCCTGAATGTCTTAAAATGGTTATAAAAAAACAAGGGCTTGCATACAAAATATTAATTTATTGGAAATATTAACTAGTTTCCAAAATTGTTTTCATTTACCCGAGTTTGAATTCTGCATTATTTTTTGCTTTGTTTTGTTTTGATCATAATTTCTGGTTAAAATGAATTGATTTATAATTTTTTTATTTGTTTTTATAATTGCAATAAATATACTATTGGAAATTTATTTAACTATGTTTCTTATCATTTTTGATTTAAAAATTCTGCTTGTATTAGTATCTTTTCTTTGGTGTCTGAGTTTGGCTTGAAGTGACTATATATTTAAGAAATATCCATGTTTGTATAACATGTTTATTTCTTAACATTTTACAAAATCAGAAACATGTGTCAGTTGTATTGGTAAGTTACACATTTCAAGTAAATGGATATTATGGATTATTCTTTTAATGGATCTCATTAACTAGCTGAAATATTGGACACTACTTTGTTTACACAATGAGTTCTAAAAAGTTCAATAATGGTGCTAATATACAATAAGTTATCATTAAGAGTTTCCAAGTATTTATTTGGGGTCATGCTAGCATAATTACTCTTAGAATATATTATTATTGAAATAAAAAAAATTAGCTAATCAAATATACTAATTATTTGTTATATATATATATTCAAATTCTTTTGAAATGTGAAATTTTTTATCTTGAATGAAAAAAAAAAAAATAATGTTTGCATTTTACCATTCATATTTGATTTCATCCCTAATTGATCATGTATATTATTTACATGGAGAATTTCAAATTATTTCTTTAAATCAATGACCAGCTGATAGTTTAACCTTGAATTTAAAGTTAATTATTTACTAAATACTGAAATTTGGTACTTTATCATAAAATGCATATTTTTAATAGTACATTTTTTGTGCAACTAAAAATTTGAATCTATCAATTAATTTATTGATTATTTTAAGTCATTGTAGTACAGACAGATTAGCCAAACAAGTTTTTTTTGGTTTTATGGTAAAAAGAACTATTCCACACCATTCCAAAAAATTTGTAGGTAAATTTTTATTTAATGTAACAAAGCAAATGTCATCTTAAGACATTAGCCAATTAAGCCTCACTGCCATGATAAAGAAAAGCTTATACTACCGATACAGAAAAAGTATACTGATTACAAATTTTAAATATTCCTGGAAAGCTCAAAAGTGTTACTGTTTATTATTTTTGATACTTAGGTTAATAAATACAAAATTTACTTACTGCATTTAATGTATCTGTCATTTTTCTATTACAGCAAAAAATTTAAAATTATAATTACCAAAAGATTGCTCTGAATAAGTAGTTGAAACTGCTACTGCGAACACTTGCATATCATTGATTCTGCTAGAAGGTATGATTTTTTATTGTTTTATAATTAATTGTTGATATTATAGATAATCAACTATTTTAAGAAAGCATTTAAATAGTTAAAACATTAATTTTATATGATACAGTAAGAAAAAATTATTACTAATTTTTATTTCATGCAATTTCATCTGATATTTGTCCTTCAAGTTTTAAGTAATTTAATATGTTTTTTAATTAAGATTATATGGCATATGAATGCAGAATATAAGCATAAATATTCCTTGCTATTCCATGATTAATTGAAACACATTAATTTGACATATGAATTTATTTAATCATTCTAATTTTAATCTACTTGGAAGGAGAGAAATTAATTTCAAATATATATTGTTCTAGATTAATTAAAATTTGATGAATATTTGAAATGAAGTATATTATTTAGCATTGTCTTATAAACTTATTATTGCAGATGGGACGCAAGGGTTCTCGATTATTGCATTTCTTGCAAGATGGTTTGATTAAGAAGAAGTACCAAAATTTGTTTTTTGTGGATGAATCGAAGTTCATATTCAGCATAAATTTGCCTCACAAAACTAGAAAGTTAAATAAGGAGGATGAGCAGCTTTTTAAAGTAAGCAAATCTTTCATATGTATATTTTTATCATTTGTTTCATGTTTGTGTGGAATTTTGTAATCCATTTTTCATTCTGTGAGAGTTTTTAAATTTTTTACTCTTTCGAAATATTGAGGAAAATTCACTAATATTTTTGGAATATAATTACCATTAAATTAAATAATTAATTAAATTTTCAGTAACAAATTATAAATATTTCCATCTGTTGGAAATTGGAAGAAAAATTAATTTCACGAGTCTAAGATATTTATAATAATGAATACTTAATGTACAGTAACTTAATGAATACTTAATGTTAATAAACAAAACTTTACTATGACAATTAAAATAATATAGCTCAATTATCAGGCAGTTTGATAGGATCATGGAAATTACATCTAAACAAAATTTCTGAAATATAACATAATCAACCTTCCTAATGAACCAATACTCCTCTGCATTTTACTTGTTCTGAGACAACTATTATTTGGTCATGTTAAACTAGTAACTTATATCAGCGCTTTTATGTTAGGTTGGCCGTGAACAAAAAATGCATTTAATATCATGTTACTTCTTTGAACATAAACTTTTTTTTCCCAAATTTTCGAATATAAATTTTCTGTACTTGTTATGGTAGCAGGCATTTAGTGGCTCATATGAATACAAAGAATGATACTTTACAGTAAAATTTACTCTTCAGTGAAAACAAGTAACTAAATGGAAAAATACGCTCGTCTCACTGAATTCAGGATATAAATTTGCATTTACAGGTTTCACACTATGCAAAAGATTATATATTAAAATTTTATTTTGGTGAAATCTACTAATCGGTACTCTTTCATATCATTAACAGATGTAAATCATCAATAACATTTTCCTGTCTCGCCATGATGGCTTGACATTCAATATGAAGAAGATGGATTTCAAATGAATGAAATTTGTGACATATGACTTTTCATACTATAATAATTCTTTTAAAGAAGTGATATATTTAAATTAAAGATGTTTTTGACCAGTGTCACAAAACAATGTTTAATTTTTTAAAAATTTAAACTTGCCCAAGTTAACAACAATTGCTCAATTTTTCCCATATGTTATATTTTTGTATTTAGAAAATTTAAGTATTTATTTATTTCAGGATTGGTATGAATTGAAAGATGATGAGTATGTTTTTGGATCTAAAGATTATACAATTGCAAAACAAGCTCTTATAGCTTCTTTGAAAAAATCTGATTATTTTGAAAAAGTTGCCAGCAGTCGTGGAAAGATAACTTACAGAATCTTAAGTAATACTGAAACCAAAGGTAATATTTCTAATATTTTATTATAATTGTTTGTATTGAATTAATTATATTTGTTTTTAATTTTTAAAAAAAAGTATGTTTGTTCTTTGTCTAAGATATTTTTGTTGTTTATTGTTATGTATACATATATTGCAAAGAATTCTGTCAATCCCGTGCTTATCAACATAAAATTCAGAGATTAATTTCTAACTTAATATTTATATTTATTGACTCTATTTTTTCTTTTTATCTGATTAGATATTATATCTAGTCAGATCATATTATCTGACTTGGTTAGATATCTTACTATGACTTGTGAGCAGGCGTTGAAAGGTTTAATTTGTAATTGCAATTTATAAATGTAACACTGGTAAATTTCTAAGTTTTAAAAATCACTCACGTCAAGTGTTTATATATTGATTAGTGATTTCTTTTAAATTCTTTTTAAATATTTTTTTTACCGTTGTTTTCGGGCAATCATTGAATTTATCATTTTTTAGTGTTATTATTTTATTGATTATTATAATTCTTACATTTTATCTTAAGAGACTTAACAATAAAACAATATTTTTAAAGAGATATCTGATAAAAGTAAAAATTTATTTGGAAGAATTATAGTTTCAAGTTTATTTACATTATTTATTTTTACAACATTTTAAGCAGTAAATTATTTTCTGTTAATGAATTTTAATTCTTAGAAATGAACTATTGAAGAATATAAAGGGTACTTCTTAAATTTTATTCAAAGCTACAAAATTGAGGGAAAAAATACTGCACTTATATAATTTGGAATATTATACAACATTTTAAAAAAATTCACTTTGAAATTAAACATGCAAAAATGCCTGTTTGACACATGGAAGATATGTAGCCATAGCAATTCAATCTTCTTTGCAGAAGACTAATTCTTCTTAGAATTGAGAAGTTTGACAATAAAATATTTTTTCAAAAATTGATATAATACAAGATTAAGATTTTTAAAATTAAAATATTATGTTTTAAATTGGTGTTTAATCTTACAGATAATATGCTTATTGTATTTTGTTACAGAGAGAAAAGGACTGATGAAGGAACTTAAGAAACAAAATGAAGTTAAAAAAGAAGTTCCTCATATTGATAACTCTGTACCATCAGTAGAATCAGGATATGGCAGTGGAGTAGATTCACCATCAAGTGGTAATTCTATGGAGCCACTGAATGATAATTTGATTATTTCAAGGGATAATAAATTATCTCAAGCTTTTAATTCTTTGGAAGCAAGCTATACTGTTGAATTGAAGGGTACCTTATCATCAGTAGAATCCAGTAACGGCAGAGGCGGAGATTCACCATTAAAAGATAATTCTACAGATCCATTAAATAATGGTGGCAATTCATGTGGCAATGAGTTATCACAATCCTTAGAGGAAAACATCTTATCTGATATTATGAATTTAATGGATTTCTGTTCTGAGAATCCTGAGTTAAGCAGTCCAACTTTAAAAGAGGATTATCTGTCTGAAAATGATTCAATAAAAAGATGGAATTTTTTACAAGTAACAAACATATCCGATGAAGATTTAAATGATTTATTCATAAAAGGTATTGCAGCTTTAAATCCCAATGTTTCAACTGCAAATAAGAATAACCTTCACATTCACGCTTCAAAAATGCAAAGTATAGGTGAACTGCCTATGGAATGTCAAGATATCTTAAATGAAGAGTTGAACAACAAACAAGTGGAAAATATTTCAGCTGTTAATCCTCATCTTTCTATGGCTTATGAAGAAAATATTCCCGAGCAGATTTCTTCATCACAAAGTATGTAGAAAATTTTCCTTTTTAATTTTAATCTTTTGTTTTTATTTCATTTGCATTGCTATTTCACACTATTCTAAAATATTCAAACTTGAAAGTTATTATTATATATGAATCATGTTCTTTTAAGATATGTATGAAAATGTAAAGCTTTCCCTAAATTTTTACATTTGTTCATATTCAAGGATCACTGCTGCAAAAATTTATTGCTGATTTAAAATTTAGTAAAGAAGTTTATGTATTATTTTTTAAAATTTTTAAATTCTCTTAGTCAGGAATTTTTGCTTGTCATACAAATACAATGCATAATATTTTTTGAAGGATGATATTATGAGTAAAATTGTGAAGATGTTGAATTTTTGAATTCTTTAATTTGCAAAGGAAATTATAAGAAAACAATGCTATGTTTGAATAAAGCAGTCTTGCTTATAACACTATGAAAAGAAAACCTTAAGGTCAGACATTAGGTCATTCTGACCAATGGAAATAAGTGCTTTAATTATAATTCGTTTATTTGCATTAATCTATTTATATCTTAATATTTATTGGTAAACAAAGGTTAATGATTTTTTTTTGTGCTGAAAAATTTTTTTTTCATAAATCTAACCAAAATTATGATTATTATTCTGCTTAGTTATGTTTAGAGTTAATTTAATATAAAATACAGATAATAATTAAATTTGCATTTCAAGATTTTTTTTTTTTTTTTTTTTTTGTATTTTACAAAAGTTTAAAACACACACATACACACGCACACACATTCCAATGAGTATGATTTTTTAATAATAATTTTGATCAAAATTATCAAAAATGAAATGAGATAAAACTTTATTAAGGTGAATGGTAATTCTTTTGGTAGAAAAGTCAAATAATTAATCACTATAAAATACATAATATTTGATCATAAATTGTGATCATTATATACAGGATTGTGCATTCCATATTATTTCTTTTTGGGAACTTAATTGCTGTGAAATCAATGCATATAAATTAAATCTTTATTTAACTATAGAAATCCTTTAATGTTGAACTTCATTTCTGTGTTTGTACTATGTATATGCAGTGTATCAGTATGTAATAAATATTTGAATTTTCAATTCAGATTTTATTATCTTTCAATCTCCCTCCACATAGTATTATAAAAAGTGTTTTATATTATTTTTATTTTTTTTTCAGTGTTAGACTTGCTTTATAAAGTTATGGCTTACTTTTTTCACTCTTTTGTAATTTTAGGTGAGATCAAAATTATGTATGAAGATGCTTCATTTAAAGAAACTGAAGGATTGAAAGCTGACAGAGAAACTAAGTTTGTCATTGATCACCAGATGGCGTTTTTAGACCCTACTGATGATTGTTCAGGTTTTTTCCAAACACCGACTGTCTTAACAAGTATATTAAACACCATTGTTTAATATATAATTTTTGCATTAATGCAAGCATTTGAAAAACGAATTGATTCGTTTTCAAATGATATATGTGTATGGTGGGAACTTAAAGCTAGCCAATTATGTGTATTGTTTTTAAGTCTATTGATTTTAGAATTTGTACTAAAATTATGAATTGCAGTTAATTTAATTTGAAAGATATATATCAGTTTCAATTTGCTTTGATATAAGAAATAAATTATTTGATGTTGCTAAATGTTTAGGAATTATTGAAATTCTGTTATGTTTTAAGCTTAAGTTCCCCCATCAACAGTTCTCTTATGAGAACTGTATGTTTATATTTATGAAGGCAGAATTTCCATTTTTTTGCCTTTAGTACCAAGCACTGGCATAAAGTCTTAACATATAATTGAAATTTATTAATACTCTTTTTAAGGGTTTGAATGGTTTTGGAATTATTTTCCATTATGAGTGAAAATCATTAGTAATTAACATCTTAATTAAATACATTCTGGAAGTTGTTAAATTAATTTAAAATTTGTTTTCTGTTTTGAGAATAATTTCACTTCTAGAATATATAATAATATTGAAAAGAAATGTTAAAATGATTGTTATAAAAACTATAAATTATGTATGTCGTAATGCAGTAGATACTTTTCAGCATCTAACTAGGACAAATTTTTAAAATGTTTTTAATATTAGAAAAAATATTGTTGATATAAAAAAGATTTTTAAAATGTTTTTCCACATATATTGTGAAGTTTGTTTTAAAATTTGCTACTGACATTATTTTATAATGTTTTTGCTAAATGTATGTGCTAATTTTTCCATATGATGCTTTGTAAACTTGGAAAGTCTCTGATATCACCATAATCAATTTAACAATGGCTCAAAATAATGAAATTGTCAAATAAATTCTATTGATAGTTTGTGTCATAATGATAATCAAATGGAAATGGAAAAAAACAAAAAAAAGGACATTCTTTCTTTGATGAGTTACTGCAAATTTATGCATGCAGTTAAAATTAGTTTTAATATACTTTTGTATACTTTTTAGTTTTCATTTGATAAAAGCAAAAAGAAAGAAAAAAAATACTCCTATTGTTTGAACTTATATTAAATCATTTTATTGAATTAGACTTCAGATGTAAAAGTATTTATTGTGTATATATATTAAACTGTAGTCTTACTATTTTAATGTTATGAAACCACTCAAGCTATTTATTCAATTTATGTAGTTTTTATTGTGGTCTTTCTAATATTTTGAGATATTCTTTTAAAAACATATCATGCTTCTTTTAATAAACATGTGCATTTATGTGCTCATTTTGTTAAATAATGCATGTTCTAGCATGTTTAAGAAAAAAAAAGGCATTTGTTTTTTTTTTAATGAAAAATAGTATAATTCCAATGAGTAAATGGCTCGTAAAATGCACATGTTTGGAATGGGAATTCTTTTCATCTGAGTTTGAAATTTATGTATTTTACTTGAAATAATTACATGCTTAGATTTTTAATTCATCTTTTAATAGGAATTTTTATTTTTAAATTTTTAATGAATTGCTCATTATTTTTACATTGTTCATTAAAGATAAAATATGTAAAAGTTTGCCTATTCAAAGTAGTATGAATTGTAATACCTGCAATTATGTATTTAATATTCCCATATATTATTTGTATTTTTCTACCTATGTTTGCATGGTTATGTATTTTCTTCCTTGTTATGCCTAATAAAGGTGAAAACTAGAATGGAATATATGTATTTGAATCCTTTAAAATGTTTATAATATGTTGTACTATGAACTGTTTATATAGTTTAATTATATGTTTATACTGGAAATAAAAATATTTTTATAACTTACCATTTTTATAGTTTTATTTGTTCTTTTTATTAGAAGACTGTTACATGCACTGTTAAACCATCACATTTCATGCAAAATATCAATTTTAATGAATAGATGTACCTCCCTTTCTTTCAACTTTCTAATATACTTTCCCAATGTGATATATTTCACACCAGCTCTGATGTCTCCCTTGTCTGATTAGGATCAAAATTTGATGCAGAACTCATATTTTAATGCCACAATTCAGAATTCATTTTCTTATTTTATTGTATTTCTGATATTCCATGTTCATATGTTCCAAAATAGATTGATCAGCTGATAATCAACTGGTAGATGAATTTGATTCAAACTTACATATGTAGATGTAGGATTTTGATGATATAAACATGCTGGATTTTATCTATCTATTCTTTAAATTTACAGGAACAGACTTCCCGTTAATGCATTTGATTGAAAATTTGATAAAATTATATATATATAGTATTTGACAAATTTTATCAGTGTTGCTTGTAATACTTCTGAATTATCTTGCTCAGTGGCTGATTTTGACAGTATGAGGCAGCAGGTAGTGAAATATTTTGAGGCCCCTTCTTAGTAAACTATTGATTACAAGAAAGTAACGTAAATTAAACTTATTTGAGTTTTCAACTGTATCGTCCAATATCCTTATATAATTAAAAGGAAATTTCTACAGGTTATTTGATGCATTTAATTTATATATATGTGTGTGTGTGTGTCTCTGTAATGATGATTTTATCTCTTAATCAATATTTTATTTTTTTAAATTACTAATTTCTTAGTTTTTAGTCCATATTAACTTCATTCTATTTCCTGCTCCAATTCACAACTTTTTTATTTAATTCTACATGTGTTCCAGAAAACTGATGATGTCGGCCTTTTCTCTTTCTTTGAGTAATGGGATAAAAATCCCTAATGCTTACAACATTGTTTTAAAGATACCTAAGATTCCCTTTCCTGAGTTGACATGTGTCAAATAAATCCCTATCAAAATCTCATAATAAAATCACTAAATTGAAAAATTGCAGTTTTTTTTTTTTTTTTTTTTTTTGCTCTTGTATTGCGATGTAGCCTGGTGCATCTTTTATTGTCGCTTATTCTTTGAATGAAAATTGAGCATGTTATACCTTACAAATTAGAGGGCAGAAAGTAGGAAATAGAGACAGTGAGAAAGTATTCTGAACTTAGAGAGCTATAGAAAAGAAATTCTCGATGCAGAAATTTGATTCCGTGTGAAAAATAGGAGCCTATGCAACTCGGAACTTAAGGATACAGTGAAATCAGTGCAATACAAAATAGGAGAATTATTTTTAGAACATTGTTTAACACTTTAAAATGCCATTTTTTTTTCTAGTCACAATATATTAAAATATTTCTAGGATTGAGATTAGCTTAAGAAAAGTGATTCATTTAACTTATTAAATAAATTTAATTTGATTAATTGGTTAATTTGTTTAATAATTAAGTAACAAATCAAAGCACGTCATTTTGTGTGACATAAGGAACTGAAGCATCTAAGTTTCTGTCCTATTGAAAAATTTGTCAGAACTAATACCAACCTACATAACTTCATGCAAAGATTGATTAATTTGGTGGGAAGCATACTTCCCATGGCCTTGGAAAGGGTTAATTAGAACTTATATATAAATATATATATTTAAAAATCTATATATTCGCTATGGATTGATTAGGTTTCTTGTTTACGTATATATCTTGGAATACATTCATAAATAATCGAAAAGATAAAAACAAAGATACAGTACTTTGTTTCCCTTCATTTTTATTTTTTACTGTAAACTTTAAATAAAAAAAAAATATTTTTTCAATGATTCCTTGATTTCTTTCGATCTTTATGTCCGGAATTGGATAACCTGACAATGTTTAAACAATAGCTTATAATAGAAAGGAACAAAATTTTTTAAAAACATTTTTAATAAATATATAATTTTTGTTTTTCTTTCTTTAATTAAAAAAAAAAGTAAAGAAACTTTAATTTAACCAAATGGAGTAGTTTTCCCGAAGCTTATTACTATACTTTCTGATAAAGGTGTCATTCTCCCACATAATCTTGGGTCTTGGATGGCCGCTTAGGTCTGGTGGTACGGTCTCTTCTTCGGCAGAGTTTCATGTCCGAGACCCGATTAAACCGAAGAACCGTCGTGTAAGCGTGTCTGGTGCACGATAAATCTTCGGAACTGAGTGTCGTTCTCATCATTTGGCGCGGTTCAAAATTATGAAGTCCGTCTCAAATTAGCCCTAGTGTTGCTTTAAAACTGACGTTATTATAACTGAACTGAATTGAACATAGATCTATGACAAGATCGTGAACACCATATGTGCTCAGATTTTTATTTTAAGACATACAGTATGAGAATTTTGTGGTGCGCAGTATAATGAAGTTTATTTATATTAACGTCCCGTTGTAAAGCAACACTAGGGCTATTTTGGGACGGACTTCGTCATTTTGAACCGCGGCCAGATGACGAGGACGACACCTGAGCTGGCACCCCCCTCTCTACGCCACACCACACCAGCGGGAGGACGTTTGGCATGACGGATTTAGCGTACAACAGACCCTCTTACCCGACGGTTCTTCGGTGGAATCGGGTCTCGAACCTGAAACCCTACGGCTCCCAAGCCGAGACTTTATCACCAGGCCACTGGGGCCCCTGTAGTATAATGAAGAAAGCTAAATAAACATTGTGAATACTTCTTTTTTTCAAAAGATTGAAATTAAAATTTGACGCAGGACTATAGTTTTAATTTTAAGATGAAATTATAAATTGCGTTTTTCTAAGCCGTTGCGTTTTTTAAGTTATCGTTTTTACATGTGTGCATAAGTACAGAACAAGAAGTGGTCAACACTTTCACGGATTCAAATTTCCTTATCTTCACTTTAGAAGTTAAATCTGTGCACCAAATTTTAGGGTGGATCCCAGCATAGCCCACCTCTTGGTGTCTTTTTGAATTCTCGCCAAACGAGTGGCAATAACGTCGCCAATGTGGCAACCTAGACCGATTTTTTTTATTTTTTATTATATTTATTTTATTTTTCTTTATTTATTATATTTATTTTTTATTATTTTTATTTTATTTTTCTTTATTTATTATATTTATTTTTTATTATATTTATTTTATTTTTATTTATTTATTATATTTATTTTTTATTATATTTATTTTATTTTTATTTATTTATTATATTTATTTTTTATTATATTTATTATTATTTCTGGCATTCAAGTATCGTTTTTTAATTGAAAAATAATAATAATAACAAATATTCAATTAGTAGTCAACTTGGCGAGATTTCAAATAAGTAGTAAAGAGGTGGGCCCATCTAGGATTTTACCAAATTTTATTCCTATAGCTATTTACATTTTGTAATTATTGTGTCCACAAATTGTATTCTGACAACGAGACAGACTTCATGTCAATGGATTTAGTTCAAAATTTGATAGAAATCTACTATTTGTAATAGAGACTATACACAAATTTCATCTGTATAATTCAAGGAGATTTTTTACTATCGTGTTCACAGACATATGGGCAGACATACTATACATATATAACTTATTAGCAGTTAATTTTGGTGGACATATTTATATGAGTCCACAAAAGTAAAATTAAAATAATTATTGTACAATTTTTAAAAAGAGAGCACGATAAAATAGTTTCTTTTAATGAAGAGAAACAAAGGGAGGCGATCTGGAAATGTTAACAGTATAAAAATATGATAAAAAATAAAAATAGTGTAGATGTGATTTTATTATGATGTAAGTTTCGTATCTGCATCAGATGCTTATATGGAAACATAATGCTATTGATGGAATATTCTACAACAGCGCAGGTAGTGGCAGATTTCGCATAATTTATGAAGCAAGTTCTGTATCAGCACAATTCTACATGCAAGGGGTGATCAAATGAAAAGGTACAAAACGACACTGTGGTATAAAGGAAGAATTTATTCAAAGTATACACTATAGGCCTGAGCACAACGATCCCATTGATTAACGAGCCGAAGGATTCCTTGTTCCCAGAATTCCTGTGAATGTGACGAGACCTAGTCCTCCACAGCGTCCTTAAGCTCGCCGTCCGAGTTGAAGCGCTTCTCTTTCAGATGTTTTTTCAGGGGACTAAACACATGAAAATCGCAGGGCGACATGTCCGAACTGTAGAGCGGATAGTCGAGCTGCTCCCACTGGATCTTGGCCATTTCGGCATGTGTGACCCTGGAGACGCGTGGACGCGCGTTATCATGGAGCAGAACCATACTCTCCGTGAGTAGCCCCGGTCTTTTGTTCTTGATGGACCTGCGTAGTCTTCTGAGTGTCTCACACAGAGGCGGCGGTAGCAGGGGGGCAATTGCCCCCCTGTCGGCAGCCTCTTGCCCCCCCCCCCGTCGGCGAGAAGTTGAGAGTTTCGTCGGTAAAAGTGTTCACCATTTTAGGACGGTTGTAGAGAGTAGCGCATTATCGAATATGATTATTTAAAATCCACCTTAGTTAATATATTGGAAACAGCCGAAGTCTCCCAAGTAACGGTTAAAGTAATTTGACTATATTCGGCAAAATAATCAATAGAGCGGTAGGCCAATGATATACCGTATTTCGAAGATAAATTTTGATAGACCGAATTGAATGCAATTGATGTCGAAGATGTTAAGTTCGCAGATTTTCAGATTCAAATGTCGTCCATTAAGCTTATAATTTGTACTACTTTTGGTAATATAACCGACAAGGTAACAAGTAAATAAGATATCGACAAGGTGATATTCTCATTTTGCTGGCAATGTTTGGTCGGCCAACTATGAACTCAAAGCGGTGAATCCCAAAGACATTAAATCTGCAGATTTTCAGACATTTGATTGAAATGTCGCTCATTTAGCTTATAATTTACACTAGATATTATATAAGATACATATATACACTATTTACAATTTACACAATTGCAATTACAATTTACACAATTGCAATTACAATTTACACTAGATAATATATAGTGAATAAGATATCGCATTCTGCCGGCAACTTTTAGGCGACCGACTATGAACTGAATGTGATGAATGTCGAAGGCTCTATCCACTGATTTTCAGACATTTGATTCAAATGTTGTTCACCAAGCTTTTAATTTGCACTACTTTTGGCAATATAACAGACAAAACGACATGTGAATAAAACATAAGCTATGTCCTATTTTGTCAAAAAATTTTGATCGGTCGACTAAGAATTCAATGTGAATGGTTGTCGACGAGTCCAAATTCTCAATAATTTTGTTTAAATGTCATAATGTTCATTCAGCATTTAGTGTATACTAAATTTAGTAGAATAATCAATAAGATGTTCAATGAATAAGATGTCACATTTTTCCTGACTAATCTTTATCATAGATTATGGAAAAAAATAGGTTTCATCGCTTCGATTACCTCCAGTGGAATTATTAGAGAAATTGATGCTCCTATATTATTCATGAATAAGACGATGGAGTTGTTTTCCATAATTCATCATTCAAATTCAAGTTCTAAAAGTTATCGTCATCTTATTTATATAATTATTACTTCCTCAGTAACGAACTGATAAATTTATTTTATTCATTTCACTATGAGAATAGTCTGACTAAAATCTAGTTAATAGTTAAACTAAATTCAATAAAACACTCTTTTCTTTTGACACTCTTGTGAATATACATACTAAAAAGAGTTATTTTACTGTAGCCACATTATGCGAATTCATTATAAATCGCTCAAGTAAGTAAATTGTATAATTGTAAATTAAATTTATTTAACAGTAACATTATTATTAACAGTAAAATATCTGTTTTCTTTTGCAATCTAATTCATCAGGCTACAATTATTACACTAAATAAATATTGCTGACTGCAGTTGATGACAAAAATAAATAAATATTTGTGGTTTGATAGCTTTTTAGCTACAATAAAAGAGTTTACCCAAGTATGCAATTTGTTAAATAAATAAATTACAACTTATCTTCAGAATGTTCATTCAATATTATAACTATGTAATCGGGAATGTATCGTTTATATATTCATATTCAAGATCTAATTGTTTTTTAATAAAATGCATTGGTTTTTAAGCCTAAATATATATTGAAAAATAAATACATGGGGATCTAATATTTAAGCAGTCCATTTTTCATAAGAATATTTTTTCATATCTTACATAAAATAGTAGGTTTATACATCAATTTAGAAAATATTTTCTCCAGCCTTCTTAAGAAACAACAACATTGTATCTTTTCAGCACTCTATATTTTTCGTGCCCGATCTATAGTAAATTTTTGTTGAGCACGCGCACTTATTCTTCCCGAATTCAAAACCCCTTTGCTCGTTGTTGCAATCCTTACTTAACAAATATTTTAGGTAGGGAACTACGCTAAAAAATCTATTTTTGGAGAAAACATCGAATATTTTTTATTTATTATTCTAGATTTCTAAAAGAAATTCTTTTATAAAAGTTTTTCTTTCAACATTCATTTAATATAGATTCCACGATAAGAACATGCATTTGTTCATTTAGAATGACACACCATTCTGGCGCAATTTAGGTTTCTATCTATATACTACAACCTAGAATAAAATATAATCATATTTTTTTCTAAAATTATATCTCAATGCAATTAAATCTCAAGAGTCTCATAAAAAATAGGCTCAAATATTAGCGATATATTGATAGTCAGTAAAAGAAAATAAGAACAACATTTTTTTTTAAATTTTTTTTTACAAATATATTTGCAAGTTTTTAACAATGAAAGAAAGGGTCAGTATCTGAATAAAAAAGAAGCTAAATAATACTTTATTTTCTTTAATGAAATGTAAAATTAATTATTATGAGTTATTTTGAAGCCAAATTACAGATATTGTGCTTGCCCCCCTGTCAGATTTGGTTTGCCTCCCCGTCGGCAAATCTCTGCCGCCGCCTCTGGTCTCACAGTACACATAGAGTTAATTTTTCTTCTATGATCGAGGAATTCAACAAGTAGCGGACCTTGGACGACGAACTCAAGGACACTGTAAAGGACTAGTCTTGTCACGGCCACAGGAATTTTGGGAGAGAGGAATCTTTCGGCTCGTTAATCAATGGGATCATTTAGTCCATGCTTATGGTGCATACTTTGAATAAAGTCTTCATTTATACCTACAGTGTCGTTTCGTACCTTTTCATTTGAACACCCCTTTAGTTAATTTTTGTTTATTCACTAATTCATAGCATTTGATTCCTGTTTTCTTTTAAAAAGAGGAATGCAATTGTTTAGCACATACAATAAATAATATATTTTTCTTTTTTTTACTCTTCATCAATTCATAGCTACTTCAAAGAAAAATAAATGTGAAAATTAGTTTCTATAATGCAGATAATTCGTGTAAATAGTCAAAAATGCTAGAATAACCAATCTGGTTTTTGAAGTTTTTAAAAGTATTGACAGCATTTTGAAGATTTTGGAGATATCCGCAGTTATTTGATAAAATTTTAGACTTCAACATTGCGGAATAGCAACACTGGAACAATTTCGCTGATTTTTATATTTCCGATGGCCATCTTAAAATTTTTTTTAGTTTAGTAATGTTAAATAAAGGAATAAAGTATCTTTTTTTTTCAAAGATTTTAATTTTGTTACAGAAAATTCTTTTAATTTTTATTAATTATTTTATAATGTGATTTACCGAAATAAATTGAAATATTGAGGCTCATTTGTATAAATAAAATAAGTATTCCATTAAACCTGTTCTGGACACTTTAACTGTTCTGGCACTTTAACTAACTTTTCTCTTACACAATTAACTGATAAAGAATCCTTTGTAAAATGTCACTTTATCGTTTACGTTCCTATGTTCTTTTATAAAAATAAAAGGAAATTCATACCTAGCTAACCTTAGAAATTTTGCTAATTTAACTTATATATACTCACGCTCAACTCAGGAGAGAACCTCACAAACACATGGATGAGAAGTTACCATATATGTAAGCAGTGTTACAGATTTGTAATGTTTTTTTTTTTTCCTCAGTGCATTTACTTCTATTGTAAAGAAGATAGTTTTACGGGCAGCTCTGTCAGATACTGAACTGTTGCCCGATCAATGGTCTGCAGGTTTGGCGACCATTTGACTTTGGCGACAAAATGAACAATTTTAAGAATGGACAAAAACAGTTTTCAAGAATTTTGGTTATAGGTCAGTTAAAAAATGATTTAAAATAATTTCTAGAAACTTCTCTATCTTGTCACGGAAGCTATAAAAGGTCGTGAGGCTGAAGTCAATCAGCTGAGCGAAGTGCAACCGTTGAGTTAGTATAGCAGAGTTCAAACGATTAATGAATTGAAGATTGCGCCGTGTATCGAGTCTTGGAGTCAAGTATTGAAGAAGCTTCGAGTCGTATACTGAGAAGCTAGTTTATAGTCAAGTCAGTTGTGAGTCAGCCGTTGAGTACAACTAAAGCGAGGAGACAATGGAGAATAGCCGATGTTTGAGAGATGTGAATAATTGTGAGAAGTCTCCCTACCTGCTGAGGTCTGTCTAGTTACTTTTTGTTCCTACGATTGCTTACTGCTGATTAGTTACTAATATGCTGCTGTTAACAGTAAGCACTGTTGTTATGTACATGTCTGTTGTGTTTTTGTCGTCTGTGTGTTCGGATCTTTGTGTTGTTATTTCTTTATTTGTTATTTATTAATAAGCCTGCTGGACTGTTTCACTACAATCACTACACCGAACCCATTGATTTTCGTTAATTTGCGGATTTTTTCAAGAAATTTTCCCTAATAGTAATCTCCCTTCCCTGGTGGATGCCACGATGGTGTGAGATCTGTAACCCCCCGAAAAAACCCTCGACATTTCTATGATTTGTTTTGGGGAAAAACATTTGCGCCATGAAACATGCCCATTGAAGTCATCCTACCTAAATGCTCATAAGTGGAATTTTCTAAACAAAATCTTACTATTCATTGTTAACTTTGCTCCCAAAAGCCTTCTGACTTTTAAATTCTTAGAAGGCGTGAACGAGGGATCAGATAATAATGGCAAAAAAAAAAAAAAAAAAAATAAGTATACTGAAATTTGAAATTAAAATATTAATTATTCGGAGAAAATTTGATTATTTCGTGAAATGTTCCATTTTTTCTTCGTATAAATTTAGAACTTATAAAATAATTTGTTCAAGCAAAACTGCAAGAACAATATTTCAAATACTTTTGAGAGCATACCTCAGGTTTATCAGAAGCAAAGCTAATCCGAAGTATTATCAGGATTCAACAATAAAAATTTTACGGAGGTTGAAATTTTCTGCTCTAAATGGAAATAAATAAGAAACAGCATGAAAAACCTTAAAACCAGGACAGAGACTCTGGCAACAAATATATTGTAAAATAGATAATTGCAAATTTCAGAATATTAGAGTGTAACAAAAGTTTATGATTTCATTTTCTCCTTTTTCAATTGCAACCACTTTTTCTTCCAAAATAAAGAATATTTTAATATTGACTCAAAGTCTTAAACCGCTTTCTTCTAACAACAAGCATAAATTGTTTTTAGATAGCATTTAATCTTTAGATTGCTATTCTGTAATACAAATGTTATATCGATTAAATCCAATCTTCGGAATAAAGGACGCTAAAGGATTCATTTAGACGTTCGTGTTGTGACGTCTCTTAAGAGCAATAATGGTCAACAACCTTTTAGTGTAATATTTTTTAATAGGTAATTACTTGCACACGTCACATACACATATATAAAGTGATTTCAGCATTTAAATTTGTTAACAGGAAGTCTTATTCCTTGAAACACATCACAGACACCGTTTACAACACCATTTTCACATCACTCCATCATCCATCATGGAGTCTTTCGTTCTGGTCTTTTCTAGAGTTCCTTCATAGAGGGCGCTAGTCAGTACAGTGTTTTAGTTTTTAGTAAATTATATAATAAGTTTAACTCAGTGGAGAAATTGTTTTTCCTTTTTGGAATTTATTAAAGGATTTGGTTTAATTTTGGAGATTTCACATCACGACTGTAGAAGATTAAATTTCGTATTTTTTTTTGTCATGTTTGAATATTTTTCTTTTGTAATGAGAAAGTATTTTAAGGTTAAAAATTTCTTAAGTCTTACTTAGATCAAAGTATTAGCACAGCGTTTCTCAACCTTTCAGTATTCGTGGCCCAGTTTTCAATCATAATATTCATCGCGCCCCCCCGCTTACAATAAAAAGTATACAACAATAATGTATATTTAGTATTTTTGATTCTGTTTTTAAATTATTTTAACTGCCAAAACAAGACTAAAAGCGAGCCAACGTTGGCGAGAAACCATATCTTGCATTTTGGACAAGCGGGCGGTGAACAGATGAAGCGAATGACAGCGAAGAAAATTTAAATATTATATTTGAAATGAAAACCAAACAAGGAGATAACGTAAAAGAATATGAAAGTACGAAAATTCGTAAATGAAAGTTAACCTAAACGGTGTGAGCAAAATTTAGAAATTGGGAATTCATTTTTTCGAACAATAAAAGAAATAAAACGGAAGCATGAGAAAACAAAAGTGAAAAAAATAAGCAATATTTGTGGAAGGAAATCCTCACGGCCGTCTCGAGTATGCGCGGAGAAAATGTTTTCTCATAGGATGAAGGAAAATGTTCGATAACGCAAGTTTCAATTCCAGCCAGTCTCATTCGAGTCGATCCTTTTATCGCTATCGAATCTACCATGAATGTGTATGTTATATATGTTTTCGTGTTAATTGCAATTCACCATATTAAATATTCACGGCAGCAGATTTATGCAGACTCTTGGATAAATTTTTAAGCGGAAGTAAGCAAGCATTAGACGATAGTGAAGCATTAACAAGTACAGAGATGAGCGTGGTTCCGAAAATAAAATCAAGGAAATATTCTCAAGAATACTTAAATTTTGGGTTTACCAGTACTGAAGTAAATGAAGAAGAATAGCCCCTGTATATCATTTGCTCAAAAATGTTAGTCGCAGATAGCATGGAACCTAATAAACTTGAACGACATTTGGAAACGCTTCATAGTGAGTACGTCAAAAACCCAGAGAATTCTTCGAATTAAAATTAAAATCATATAAAAAGCAAAAATCATTTTTTAAAGAAACTTTGTATGTGAATTAAAAAGCTTTAATTGTATCTTACAAAGATCATATAAAATAGCCAGATGTAAAATAACCTCACACCATTGGTAAAGAGCTTATTTTGCCAGCAGCAATTGAGATTGTAGAAACTATGTTTGGAGATAATTTTTCAAAACAATTGCAGTCCATACATCTTTCAAATGATACTGTTGCTCGTCGAATTGGTGATATAGCTGAAGATGTACAGTGTCAGCTTTTCTCGAAGTTGCGTGACAAATTGTTTTCAATACAGCTTGACGAAGCAACAGATAGTAATAAAGATGCTCATTTAATTCCTATGTTCGAATTTGTGATAATATGTCAGCAGTAGAACTACTTTTCTGCAAACCAATAGAACTCAAAACATCAGCGCTCGCATTATTTGCTATTTTAAATGATTTATGAGCGAGGCAAACAGAATGGAAAAATTGCGTCGGAATACGCACCGATAGTGCTCGTTCAATGTCCGGGAGATTCCAAGGTATACAAGCACTTGTAAAACAAAACTCGCCTCAGTGCACACATTGCATGATCCACAGAGAAGCTTTGGCTTCGAAAGAAATGAGTCCTGGTTTGAATATTGTGTTAACTACGGTTGTAACCGTAGTAAATTATACAAAAATGAGACCTCTGAGATCAAGAATCTTTTCCGCACTTTGTAAAGACATGGGTTCATGGGGTAAGATGGTCATCACGTGGGAAATTTTTGCAACGTGTTTATGAATTTGTTAAAAGAAGAAATTGATCTTTTCCTAGAAGAAGAAAACAGACAGGAGGCCGAAAATTTTCGCGATGGTTTATTTGTGATGAAATTGAGATACTTGATCGACATATTCTAGAAATTAAATAACTTGAATCTTCAACTCCTAGCAGCAAATACACATATGTTGGATACGAGTGATAAAGTTAATGCTTTTTGTAGAAAATTGAAATTGTGGAGCAAAAATTTAAAGCAAAAAAAAAAAAAAAAAAAAAAAAAAAAAACCTAACAATGTTTGCAAATGTGGATGATTGTACTAAAACTTATAAGGCTGAAGAAGAACACATAAAAGTTGTTTTATAACCATTGAAAATCATTTAGCCATGCTGGCAAAGAATTTTAAAAAAGTATTTTCATGCTGACGACAAACTGATAGTAAGTTACGAGTGGATTAGGGTTCCATTTCATAAGACTTCTGAAGGACTCTCAATTGATGAGGAAGAAAAATTCATAGACTTCATGACAAGTGGAGAAACTAAAAGACAATTTAGTAATGTTGTTTCTTATGGCACTTGCCACGGACAAGCCTGCTGTTTCGAAGACAGCGATTTAAGCAGGAGGGGGAGCATCTCTTTTTTTTATAGTAGCGCCAACTAGGGCCAAGAGTACGACTTTGCTACGCACGCATCACTCATTCGATTGCACAACCCCTTTTTACAGGAGGGCACATTCACACATCTCACAGATAGAACAACGGAAGAACAACCATGCCAAAACCGGGACTCGAACCCGGGACGCCCAGATCACGGTGAAGACGCGCTACCCCTATATCTACGACGCCGGCACAATTTAGTAATAAATCACTATTTGAATTTTGGAGTAAGGATGATTTTTCTGCTCTAAAAACCAGGACATTTCACATTCTATTACCATTCAACATCCTACCTTTGTGAAACTGGATTTTCTGTTGTGGCTTCTTTGAAGACAAAATATAGAAACAGAACCGAGAGTGGCCATTTCTAATATTAAGCCTTCCTTCGAAAAACTTTGCTCTGCAGGACAAGCCCAAGGTAGTCACTAATAATTATTAAATTTGTTTTTAACTTAGTATGTTTTGATTAAGTAAGTTATGATTTAGTAAGTTGTTTTACTGCAATAATTTACTAAATATGTCGAAATGTATTTTGTTTTCTATGTGTATCTGTGCTTTCCTTTCAGTCAATTAATCAATTTTTTAAAATAATATTTTCTCTTGGATATTCTCGCGCCCCCCTTCTAGTGTGCTCGCGCCCCCCTAGGGGGGCGCGCCCCACAGGTTGAGAATCGCTGTATTAGCACCAATAGCAGTTCCTTAAACACCACACAAATGATTTGGGTGCTCTAGACCATAGAGGCCCATTGAGATTATGATGATAAAGTAAAGACAGTAGTTGGATTAAATATTCACTAAATGGCACAAAAAGATTTTTTTTTAAAAAAATTGAAATTTCATCATTCATGGCAACTAGAAGATATTGGGAAACTTAACATCTTGTGATATTTTTTTTAATCATATATATATATATATATATATATATATATATATATATATATATATATATATATATATATATATATATATATATATATATATATATATATTATTCTCAAAAGAGGTCGATTTCAAATTACTTTACTTATTAAAATGTAAGGTACACAAAAGCGAAAAGTAAATGCAATTCTTTAATTAAACTGTGATCAACTTTTTTCCAAGCTAAAAATATTTTATTAAGGAGTATTTTGATTCAATTATTAATGATGTCACTAAAAAAGATTAATTTGATTATATTTATAACATTACATAAATATAACCAATACTTTTGCAGCATTTTTTTTTTTTAAACAAGACTAAATTTACTAAAATGAGATTTTCAAGAAATTAGAATACTTTATATTTTCTCCAACTAAATTTAAATGTTTTAAATTCATACAGATTTCCTTAAATATTATTAATACTACAGTTGCTTGGATTTTAATGTGATATTTTTTCGAGAATAATTAACTAAAATAGTTAATTAAATTAGTTCCCATAGTTAAGGCATATACAATGTAAATCCATTAAAGTTCTCTTTCCCCCATAAATAATTAAAATATTATCACTTTATTAATAATTTGATTATAACAAATAAATAAATAAATAAATCAAATTTCATGACGTTAGAGCTTTAGGCTCTTATCTAAATTAGTTCAACTAATTTTAATCTTTCTCTTAAACTTAAAAATTATAATTGCTATTCCAAATAATGATGCGGAGGTGCTCGTGACCACTTTGTCACACCGCCGAGATTCAAAATAACACAACCTTGCAGTTGTAATGTGATATTGATATTTAAGTTTGCCGCTTTCGTTTCATGCATATTTTGCGTCATTATTTCAATATTCCTAAATTTTATGCAAATAATTTTTTTACATGTGTTGGCTAAAAAAAATTTCAAACTAAAAAAATATGTTTACCTTGTTGTGTAAAATTCAAATTAAAAAAATATGTTTACCTTGTTGTGTAAAATTCAAATTAAAAAAATATGTTTACCTTGTTGTGTAATTGTTTCTCTGCATTTCTTACTTAAAAAATGTTGTTTACTATTCATGTGTGAATTGTATACCTTCTAAATCACAGATTATATGGATTTAAAAAAATTTTGAAATTGGTATTTTAACATTTTATAGCTGTAATTAATTTCTTTCCGATAAAATACTTAAAAGTTTTTGTTTTTAATTAAGTTAAACTGACTTAAGAAGTTTTCTTTTTGATATATAGATGGCGGCAGTAGTCACTTCGAAATGACTTGGTAGTGCCAATTTCGTTATACATATTATTTTTACTCTTTTGAACAATTAATTAAATAGAAAACAAAATGTAAAATTTACAAGGTAGACAATTTTAATTTGTTTTTAAAATGTCTAATGAGCTTTAGAAAGAATTTTTTATTAAAATAATAATTTGGGAATTTTTTAATAATAAAATAAATTGTTAAAGAATTTTTTTTTTTAAAAAAATATTTTTTTCTTTGTTATATAATTAATATTTTTTTTTGTGTTTGTATTTAAAAAATCAGGATCCGCGATCAACTTGTGAATTATATGCTTTCAAATTCTCAATATTATTCTAACTGGAATTTTTAAATTTTATCCCTATGAAACTTCTATCCTATGAAAAACTTTAAACGTAATTTTTATTCAAATTGATGTGACTTAAGAAGTTTTTATTTCGATATGTAGATGGCGGTAGCAATCACTTCGAACTAACTTGCTGATATCAGCTTCATTATACATGCTACTATTATTCTTTTAAGTTAAGTGATTAAATAGAAAATAATGACAAGGCAGATTATTTTAATTTGACTTCACAAATGTCGAATGAGCTTTAGAAAACGAACTTTTAATTAAAACATTTTATTGATAAATATTTCCCCCATTGCAGGATAAAATAAATTTTTTACCGATTCTTAAAAAAAAAAAAAATTCTTGTTATATTATTAATATCTCTCTGAGTTTGTGTTTAAAAAGAAGGATGCATATTTCACTTATGAATATGCCTTCAAAATTTCAAGATTACCACTAAAGTCGTTACACAAACAGCAAGCAATTTTCTCCTATGAGCCTCATTTTATAAAGTTTATCTAAGAAAGGCGCTGAAGTTTAAAGAATAATCTATAAAATTTTACACTTAATGACAAATAATAAACGATTTTATTATAGTTTCTTGGACTTAATTGGGTTTATTTGATAGCAATGATTAAAAAATTTCTATATCAACAAATGATAGCAATAATTAAAAATGAACTAAATTAAAAAATTTAAGCTCACTTAATTTTACCTTAACATGTGATAAATTTTCGCATGCTATAATTATATTGCTTGAAACTAAACGGGAAATTTCGGGTTAATGATAGTGATTATAACCTGGAAAATGTTTAGAACACAGACGTTCTACAATGTCTTTGCAGGAGCTGCCCTTATTTGTTGTAGGAAAATGAATGAAAGTACGGTTACAGTACAAGTGTAATAAAATGTAGGGTTTTTTTTTTTTTAAATTTTTTTTAATTTTATTTTAAATTTAGGACAATGCAAAAAACAAATTTTGAAAGATAAAAGTTTTGGAAGATAGGATCACCAATTTACGTTATAAATCATAGCAATTACTGATTTGGCGATGATTGAAACTATTTTCGCTGTTAATTTTACTATTAATGAAGATAGGCAAAATTGCATCAACCAGCAAGCAGCCGTAGATCTCCCAATGAGTTAAAAATGAAGGAACCATTCACTTGTATTTCTTCTAACACTTCCATCGAATGAGATATTGAACTGAAAGGCTTAGTTTTAATGACGGAAGATAAGATTAGATCACCCAACAAAAATCTAATTTTGAGCAGTAGATCTTCCAAATGGTTAAAAATGGATTAGCTATTCATTTGTGTTTTCTCTGAAACTTCCATCGAATGAGATACTGAGCTGCTAAGTTTAGTTTTAATGACAGAAGATAAGATTAGATCTCCTAGCAGATAGTCTAATCTTGAGTCGTAGATTTTCTATTGAGTTGAAAATAAAGGAACCACTCATTTGTGGTTCCTCTAAAACTTCCATCGAATGAGATATTGATCGATAGATTTATTGTTAATGAAAGAAGATTAGATCACCTAAAAGGCAGTCTAATCTTGAGCCATAGATCTTCCAACGAGTTAAAATGGAAAGTGCTAATTTACGTCTCCTCTAAAATCGATGTCGAAAGAGATTTTGACTGATAGGTTTATTGTTAGCGAAGAAAGACAAGAGTAGATCATTTGGCAGGTAATTTAATCTTGAGTCATAGATCTCTCAGTGAGTTAAAAATGGAGTGAACACTTATTTGTGTTTATTTTAAAATCACCTTGGAAAGAGAATTTGATGGATAAGTTTACTGTTATTAAAAAAAGATAAGATTAGGTTACCTAGCAGGAAATCTAATTTATCCATAGATCACCCAGTGAGTTAAAAATGCAGAATGGGAGATACGATCTCATTTTTTCTCTAAAATCATCATCACAAGAGAAGAATTTGAAGAATAAATTTATTGTTAACGAAAGACGAGATTAGATCACCTAGCAGACAGTCTAATCTTGAGCCATAGATTTTTTTAATGAGTTAAAAGGGAGAAAATACTTTCTTGGTCATCCTGTAAAATCGCTGTCACGAAAGAAAATTTTTGATTTCAAAGTTTGAATCAAAAGTTAAATATGAGATAGGATCTAACAGAGAAGTTTGTCATTCAACTCTTGAAACATATTGAAGAATATTCTTCGTCTTTTTTAACATCAAAATCAGACCATTTTAAATAAATAATATTTTATTAGCAAGAATGATTAATGAAGGTACACAGTTGTCAAAGAAACACACCAAATATTACAGGCGAAATACAGTAGTTTAAGTAAAAGATAATACACATTTTATTTTACAGTCGTTTAACAGTTAATATTTGATATAATGAAGTAAATGAAAGTACTGCTACTCTATTTTAGAAATGCAGAAAAAAATCAACTCAGTCCTTATAATTGTTTTAAAAATGGGTAACATAATATTTTTTATGGATACAAAATGATATTTACAAAATTTTCAAATCATCACCTTTGAACAAAATTGAATAATAATGAATTTATTATTTTATATAATCAAAGAATTTTAATAAATTATTATTATTATTCTTTAAAAAATACACAATATCTGTTCACTTTATTTAAATTGCATATAAGTAAAATTCTATAAAATTTTATATTATTGCCATGAAATTTTTATCACAATTGAAACATGACAATTAAAATAATAATTCTGAGAAAAATTGCATTACATTGGATAAAATATATTAAAGAACAGCAATACAAGAAAATATACAAGATGAAATAAGATGCTTTGTTTTCGAAAGCATGAAATGAAGCAGAAAGTACTGGCACCACACATGAAATGCTTGTCCCGCTTGATTAACTAAAATCTAACTACATAAATGATAGTTTATTGGAATATTCTCCAAACCAAACAAGTCTTTACATTTATCTGATTTTTTTTTAAGTGCATGTGCAAAATTTATCAAATAGCAAAACAATAAAATAATTATTATTTCAGTTATAAATATGATTAAATATACAAATACTTTTTACTCCAAAATCGTTTGATGTTTTTATTTAATTAGGACTTTAGATATAAATGAATTATTCTTTACTTTAGCAAAACATTTATTCTTCAATTATTTTGAGAAATAAATTCATATATTTCGTTAGACCATAATTGCAATCGACCGTAAGTTCTCAGAAAAACGGTAAATGTGTAAATTTACAATCCAAAAATCGTTTGCATCGCAGATGAATTTCGGCAAAATATTTTAATTACATTTTTTTTTAAAAATGTGGATTTTTATTTTTAACAAAAATTGATCTTCAGTCATTTATTGCACCCAAGATATGGAATTTTTTTTCTATGTTAGAAAGGCTATACAACAGTAATGGATAGATAAGTCGAAGATTCAATAAAAATTATACAATGATATCATTATGTGGCAACACTTATAATCGTAAAAGTGTTGCCAACTAATAAATAGATATCCTACAATCATAATTTGTCCTCATTTGTTTCACATTATTGAAAGGTATAATTTTCTAGATCGTCTGCATGGTTATATGCAAAATTCTCATAAGTAGATTGATTCCAAATGAAACATTTTCAGCTTTAATCACTGATTTAAACGAATTGATGACAGATTTATTAATGCTGATTGCTCGTTGATATCAAATGCCATATTCTCAAGGAAAGGAACATTTTTACAAAAACAGCAACAATAACTGCTGTCTCAAAACAACATAATTAAAATTCCAACAGTCTGTTACTGATTGCTTGTTGGTATCAAGCGCCATTTTCTCAAGGAAAGGAACATTCTTTTTATAAAAATGACATACATTTGAGAAAAGGATATTCATTTTCTCTCTAAACTTATTGGAAAAATTAAGTTCCAACAGTCTTCGAATTCAACGCAAAAGCAACGATGGATGTTTATCAGTCACAAGAAATGGAGACTTTCTTGTAAAAGAACCGTGATAGTCAGATGGACGTTGTTCTATCAGAATCTTTGTCATTGTAGGCCTGAAGAGCATGCAGTTTGGCTCGTTCTACTTCTTCTTTGTCAGGGGGATTGGCAGTGAACAAGTATTCGTATATCAATCCTGCAACTACCCCACCAAGGATTGGACCAACCCAGTAAACCTGGAAAGAAAGACAGATTAATAATGTAGCCAGTGGAAAGTTTTGTTTAAAATGTATTAAACAAAAACCAAATGTGCCTTTATAAAAGTAGGGATGTAATATTTTCGAATGTCACGAATTTTGATCTTGCATCTATATTAAGATTCGTAGATTTTTTTTTTTGAAAGTAAAAAAATTATTTTTTAAAAATAAATACAAAATGCTATATTTTAACATTAAGCAAACAATTTCATACAATTCACATAAAAATAAATATTTAGAAGAAGATTGTTGAAACAAAATAAAAGACAAAAACCAGTAATAGTCTCTTCTAAACTTTTTCGTACACTACAAAATAAAGGTGTTATCTGTTCCATATCCATAAAATTGTGGACGTTGGACAAGGCCATGAAGGACATGAGTACTCTGAATGCATTTTGAATGCTTTTTTTCTTAACGGACAGAAACCAATATTTGACACAAAATTACAATTTTAGTAACAAGCTTACATACCAAATTTCATCTATGAATTTTGGAGTTGCTGCAATCAAAAACATGCGATCAACAGTTCATTTTACCGATTTTATTCAAAATGCGATAAAATTCAAGATCTAAAACTCTGTACTAAATTTCATTTGCGAAGGTTGAGGCGTTTTTACTTTCTCGTATATTTAGAATAAAGATAATATAACAATCGTCAAAAAAAAAAAAAAAAAAAAAAAAAAATCGAACTCGAGATTTGGATGAATTTCCACATTTAAAAAAGATTCCATGAGTTTGAAAAATACATTTTTGGAAAATGTTCGTCTGTCCATGACAAAGATCATTCAAAAGTGCTTTGAGCTAAAACTTGGTCTTAACAACAGATTTGCAGATTTCTATCAAATTTGGCGAAAACTCCATCCATTCTAAGAAAATCTGTCCGTCTGTTCTAATATAATTAACACTATAACAACAAAACCAAGTGAGCTAGATAAATAATATTTGGTACATAAATTTAATATCTATAGTGTTGACACTTGTCAAATTTTGAGCCAAATCCAACGGCGGGTTGACTCTCTGCCGCTCTGTATTTCCAGAAACATGTGAAACGATATTTCAAAAATGCAGTGACTTAAACGTATCAAATTTGATATGGGATTTTGGGAATACAAGTGCAGTTTTGTGTCAAATTTTTATTTCTATTGGTTGAGAAAAATATGTCTTAAGTCCAAATTTGATGTTTAGATAGTATTAAGTGCATTCCAGGAATTAATCATCAAAAAACTCGCCAAGATAGACACGATAGATTCAGTAAAAATGTCAAATTCAGGCAAAAAAACATTTCTTAACTATTGTACGCAAATGCCATGCAAGGCGCTTTCTAACACGTCAGATTTATTAGAGAGTATGCAAGAAAGTTTTGTGGAGACTACGCTTGCTGTTTTATTTTGCCACAATCCAGATTTATGCCGGGTTTACACTCGGCCAGTTATATGTCTGCCAGTAAGGTAACGATTTGTAAATATATTTTTTTATTTATCGTATCAAAACTCCCCCAGGGGGGGCACCTCGAAATGAGGATGAGATGCTTCCGGCATGGTGGTTGGATCTCGCTACCCTGGAGGGTACACTAATAGGTGGGGGATCTGGCTCCTCCCATCGATGACGGGACGTACTTCCTTCGGGGAGGGTTGTACCGTGGCCGGTGACGGCCCTTAGGACTCAACCACAGTTCCCGCCAATGTTGCTGTTGCGGCGGTCCGGTCATTCAGTTTTATGGTTTAAATCCGTGTGCCTTCGGGCGGGTCGGAGAGTTAGATGGTTGACTTATCGTATCAAAACGATTTGATATATATGTTACAGTAAATGTATTTAATCTGTTAATTATGTATCCGTTTATTACATTTACCACTTTATTACATTATATATATATATCATATAATGTAAGTTAAATACCTTTTGGATAACAAGTTTTTTTCAAACTAAATTATTTTCTAACAAAAAAAAAATGGGCAGATGATATTTAAATTTGGGATGCAATATTCATAAAACAGCACATTAAAAATATTTTTTACAAAATTGTATGTAATGATTATAATCATGTGAGAATATGATGTAGCTTTGGTGAGAGGGTTTTTGAAGTTCTAAATCGCGTAGGCAATGAATAAAGCATAAATGGCAGTTTTCATCATCTTTTAATCGCATATATTTTTTTGCCTGCTTTTACCAGTATTGCATTATTATTCTTATGTATGCTTCTTTGAAGCAGATGCGTTTTTAAAAGGTTGACCTGCTTTTACCAGTATTGCTTTATTATTACGTATGTTTCTTTGACAGCAATGCGTTTATAAAAGGTTGACGTCTAGCTATGACATCATAGCTGTTATTTCATTTCAAAATCGGTCGAGCTCCAAAATTTTGTTTGCCAGTGAAAAAAAATTGAAAATTAAAGTTAAAAAAATTATCATTATATATATAAAGAGAGGGGTAGAGATCGATAGAGAAGTCTCGTGATTATTTCACACCAGTTTAAACTGATTAATAATGACTTAAATAAATTAAGACAAATGATGACTTAAAAAAATAATAATGTTCTCACATGATAACTTGAAATTTGCGATCGTGGATTTCATTTTAATTTTTCTACAGTTTTATTGTTTATTTATTTTTTGCCCATACAGCCATTTTCAATAATAACGTGCGCTGCTCGCTTCTAAAAAATTTAAATGCGCTGACGAAACAATGCCGCTATAAATTCGATTTCTAAAAAGTAGATCGCAAGTTTAAAAGCTTCAGAATCCACAGCTTAATGTTTGATTTGCTGATACTATACAATCCGGAACTATACAATTTTAATTTATATTGTTTTGCAATTGTAATTTATATTGCTGATACTATACAATTTGAACTATACAATCCAGATGCTTTGAGTCAACTTCCTGTATAATTTTTGATCAATGAAATGCTTCTAATTTTCAATGTCCCACTGGAAAATATTAATGGACATTAATAATATTGCGTTTACAGATTTGGAATACTTTGAAAATATTAAATATATTTTTAATCATGCAATTTTGAATATGGATTCATAATTTTGCAGAATTTTGTAATTTGTAAGGAATTATGACTTTAACGAATGTCTATCACGGTTGGGTTATGAGGTAAAATAAAATTAGTTTTGATTTAGAATTTTTAACTGATAGATTTTTGCATTAAAAACTAATACAAATTTTTAAAAAAGCATGCATAGAAACTTTGTGAATAAAGCAGAATCAATATAAATTTGAAACTTTAAATAATAAATAAATAAATAGTTGATTCCTTTACAATAAAGTTATTAAACTAAAATTTGCTTGACATCCAAGTATGGTAGCATCGACATAGATTTTAATTTCAAAAGTCAAACTGATTTTAAATGTATTTGATAATTTAATATAGTTGCATGCTCAGATTATATTGCATCAACATTTCCGATTTCATATTTAAGAAATATAATAATGTTTATTAATATGGCAACAGTATTACCTGAATAATAAAGGTAATTTTTATTAAACAACTCACTAACCTCGAATGTGACCATGCATGCTATCTAACATGTGCATTTTTATAGCTTATTTTAATTTCTCGTGTTATGCTTAGATCAGAAATACTAATAAAATTGACTAATTTTATTCGTACTTCTGATACTAATAATACTAATAAAATTGACTATTTTAATATAAATGTATAAGTAAATAGACATTATTTTCCTGCTAGCTGCTACATTCGAAATAATAACAATATTCTACAATTTATTAATAAAAGGAGTTTATATCTATTGTAATATGATTATGTTTCAGACTTGATTCGTATGTTTTAATATTTTTTTTCTAATTTTATATTTTACTATAGCAAAGAAAAATGTATTTACAAACTGTACATGCAATTTAATATCGGCGTAACGTCCGTCTGCATAAACAAAGAAACTGATGACTGTAGAATAAACTTATGTACATTTTGTACATTTTTATCTCAATTAGAATGCCATCAATTGTTTAGACATAATATAGATATCGCTTAGTTTTTAACCTGTGCAATTTTTTCGTGGAATAATATTATATGGAGTTAACGAGTTTTAATCACGCATGTCATAGGAAGCTATTTACATGCAGTATATCACCTTATAAATGTTTTTATGGTAAAATATAGAGTTGTGCGAAAAATAGCTAGTCAGATATATCAGCATCTCGAAATAACGACTTCAGTTTGAATACCAGATTGCACTATTATTTATATGTTTAGAAAACGATAGAACTAAGTATCGAACTATTGAAGAGTTTATTATTTAATGATTTTTTAAAAATGTGATTAATTTTTTTTTTACTTTTTATATTCATATCCTTTCATAATAATTTATCTCATTTTCATTTTTAAAATAATCCTTAAATAATTAGCTATGTTTATATTATAAATAGCTTTCTTTACGTTGATTTCTTTACGGCAGACGATAATGACTTTTTTTTTTTTAAATAAGATAATGCTTTATTTTTAACAGTTATTTTAACAGCTCATAAGTTGAAATTTAACAACATGGCAAATTGAATGATGATTTTTATTTGCTTCTAATTTCCCTAGAACTTTGTCATGAAAAATGCGAGTTATTAACTCTAAATTATTGATACATATCATTTTTAGATTTTATAATTTTTAGAATTCTGAATTCTGAATATCAATCCGATTTTCAATAAGTTAGTGTGAATTTTAGAAAAAAAACTTTTCAATTATTTTTTTATCTAAATTTTAATTTGTATGAAATTTAAAATTCTTTGTATATGTAAATTCTAAAATATTTAGATTTTAAATTCTACTCTTGTATGAAGCAGAAAAATATAATTCAAAAGCAGTGCAATAAAATAATTGTCAATTGGTTTAAGAAAATTATTAACCGCTCGTTAGAATCGATGTTAATTACGTGTCTTTTACAGTGAAATTTGTAATGATCTGTTTAAAGTTTAGATTTCATAAATTTAGGTAGTCCTTTTATGAGATGACAGACAAAAAGTATCAATGAGTAATCTCAATATCATCATTATGTCCATATAATTACGAATTCTAATACAAATTTTTGGATTTTGAATAAAAGTTTTTTTTTTCGCATAAAATAAACAATTAATGGTGTCTTGTCATTGGTTTTAAAAATTCGCTGCAAGAAATTACATCAATTGTGCGAATTCAAATTAATATTAAAACGAGAATTCTGACTACCGAATTTTTAGACTTTTTGTGTATCAAAGTTTTTTTGAAATGAAATTAACACTTCATGATATCTTTCAATTGATTTTGTCATTGTTTTTTCTGCTTAGAAACTCCCTGGAAAGTTCTGTTGGTCTTACTGATTTAATGTGTTGCACATGATTAAGGAAGCACATATTAAAATGTTCAACATATTGTAAACATCCTAGAACACTGGAAAGTTCTGTTGGTCCTAATGATTCAATGTGTTGCTCATGACTAATGAAGCACACATTGAAAACATCCCACAACTACATTGAAAAGCTTTGCTGGTTCGATGTGTTGCTCATGACTAATGATGCGCTCATTGAAGTGTTCAAAACATTGGAAACACCCTAAAACAACACGGGAAAGCTCTGTTGGTCCTACTGTTTCAATGTATTGCTCATGACAATTGATGCACACATTGAAATGTTCAAAACATTGAAAACATCCTAAAACCAAATACTGATTCAATACGTTGCACATGACTAATGAAGCACACATTGAAATGTTCAAAACTGTGTAAACATCCTAGAACATGGGAAAGTTCTGTTGGTCCTACTGATTCAATGTGTTGCTCATGATTAATAATGCACACATTGAAATGTTCAAATGTTGCCTAAAACAAACCTTAGATATTTTATTAAATGAATACAGAAAACTGCAAATGCAAAATTTTCTATTTTCCTTTCGATCGTTTTTTTTATTTATTGAATTTCTAGAGATAATTTTCTGACAATTTTTGTTTTTAAATATTACTTGATTTCCGCAATTTCATAAAGTAATTTTTAACATAAAATTTTTAAAAATGCAAGAACATTAAATTGAAATTTTAGTTCTGTTGGATTATTTAAAGATAAAAAAATTTGTAAAATGATAATTCGATAACGAAATTTTCATAAGGCTTCAGATGAACTTCGTTCCTGTGATGGAAATGCAGAAAAGGTGTACTCGTAAGTCAGTCCTGCTACCATTCCACCCAAAAGTGGACCAATCCAATATACCTGAAATACCAACAAGTGTTTATTTTATCATATTTATTTAGTCTTTAGGTGAGTTTTATCTTTGACTTTTAAATATTTAATAGTTCTGTCATAATTCATTATTTTATCATCATTCCCAAATGAAATCTGATAAATCATACTCGCGATATTCTGGAGCGCCATCTAGTAAATGACTTATTAACTAAAGCAGTAGATAGTATATGGGTACAACAATTTCATTAATGTAAAGTCAGTTAAGATTAATTTTGCAAAAATTGATTAACATTTTTTTATGCGTAGGAAAACACATCGATATTCAATAGGTGTGAAAAAATATGTTTTGAAAAAGGCATTAAACAATGCCTTTTTCTCTGAATCAGTTCATTAATTAATCAGTCTTAGTTACGGCATTTTTCATAACTACCTTAAAGATATGGGGTACTTCAGTAAATTTTCCTCTGATTTTTATATTGTCCGCAAAATTCCACTGAGCAATAGGATATAGTACTATAATTTTTGCCTAACTCTCGGCAGTCGTAAATTATTATCGTTAATCATCAAAACAAATGTTGATTTAGTGAAACTGATGTTCTTCAAATCTGTCATCTTCAACTGATCGCCTTCAGCTCCATCTATTTCTCAGACTTGGTTCTCATATTGGTGCTTTTAATATAATAGATAAAAATATACATTTTTGCAGAAAAATCTAATCCATGAATACTCCGAGATAAATTACTTTTACGATTCTCAGTACATTCCTTTTATAAATTTAAACGAGCAATTCTTGTACATTTATTTCGTGTATTTCGGAAACAGCGCTAACGATTTGGATCACATTTTACATTTGGATAAGATCTTGTTTTTTAAATGTATTTCTATAGGTATATTTACTGAAATAACGCGATTTTACACACTTAATTTTTTTTATAACTAAATATTGAAACGGGACTATACATGGCATGCATACGCGTATTAGAGGTGGCGTAGTGGTTAGGGTTTCGGCGCTTTTTTTCTCATGTTCGATACCCTGTTTGCAATTCAATTTGATTTCGCTTATAACTTTAAACGAATCACAGGAAAGAATTTTACAAAAAAAAAAAAAAAAAAAAAAAATTCCCGACTAAGCTTGGTTTCTCAGGTACTTTATTACTTAAAAAGAGTTAAAATCATCTTCAAATTCCTCTTTCAGCATCAAGTTTTTCAGCCTTTGAAGTCATAACAAATCAATATTAATGATCGATTTTTTATTCGTGATTGTATTGAAAGTATTGTGTATATAGGAAATATCTTTAATTCTTTAAAAATATCAGCTACTAGTTTGGCGTATTTTTTTTTTTTAAGATAAGACTCTATCTTTTTCCTAGACTTAATATCAATTTTTATCATTGAATAAATTATTCCAAATATAAGGAAATCACAAATTTTTATTATTAGAAAAGCCCGTTTCTTGTTACCTTATGATAAAGATTACCAGAACTAAGAAAGAACACCATCCTATTTCTCAGATGGAAGTTCAAAAATGAAAATTGTTTCTTACTCATATCCCCTAAAGATCCTAGTAAATCATTTGTAATGTGGATATTTACAAGCAACAAAAATTGAAAATGATAAATAATTTTTGGGATAGTTTACAAGTAAATGAAAACATAGTATTACTTTCAACTACATTTTTGACATTAAAAAAATTAAAAAAAACAAGTAATATATATATATATAAATTAAAGTCAATTCCTACTTATTTTCTTCTATTATTTATATATATCTTATATTATTTATGATCGGATGTCGCGTCAGTAATCTCAGAGCTTGGCGACAAACTTGGGGACCATTTGCGTCATGGCGACAGATTTGGTGACTTTGGCTACCAAATAGAAATTACTGGACAAATTTAATTAATTGATTAACATTTGAAAAAAACGATATTAACATCATTTGAACTTGAGTGGATGAATTAAAAGTATTTTATTAACGATTGAAAATTTGAGCCAGATATGTAAATATATATAGGGAGAGTGTGAACTAATAGTGGGAATTGGAAAAAAAGCGAGAGAGAAATTCTTTTGAATACAGTAAACATTATATGTTTCATTTTAATGCCTTAAATATACTTTAGAATTTGATGCATATATGTTTTTATTAGTGTAAAAGATTTCTAAATGTAACAAAACATAACTAAAAATGATATCCTTGCCCTATATTATTTGTGGTATTTTGTACTTTCTGTTAAATAAATTAATCTTATAATAATTGTTTATTAAAATATTTAGGGGAGAGATTGATTTAAGGAATTCTTTTAGTTAATTAGACAATATTATTTCCTTTATTAAATAATTTGTTAATATATTAATTAATTAACTGAGATACTTCGTTTTGATTTTAGATAAAAATTTAAAGCATAAAGATTTTGTTTCTTGAAAACTTTGACGACAGTCCAAGCCTGTCTTCCTTTATAATGATATTAGCAAAATGCTATTTCAAACAAGCAGAAGTGATCTCCCTGAAACGTTCTCGCACTTTCATATAAATGTACTTGTGCATAATTATGCGCATCTCATTGTGGAATAATACTTACTGAAAAGACTTTACGATATTTGCTATTTCCTTTAGTGATTAATCGCTGAATATGAGATGGAACCAAAATTGAGCTCATACCTTTCATAAAATGTCCTACTAAATTTCTTACATTAATGTTATTGCGGTTTTGAGTTTCCGCATTTATATGCATGTAAAAGTACAGATCAACTGAAGATTAATTCACTGACAGACATAGTTCAAAATTTGAAACTGATCTGTACTTTAGACGTTACGCCTATGTTCTAAATTTGATCCGTTTAGTACTTTTTATGTGGTAGCTATTGTATTATCTCATATTCGAACAGCTGGAAAAGCAGACTTCCTGTGAATGAATTTCAGTCAAAATTTGATAAAAATCTGCAAATTGGGTGCTAAGACGATGCACAAAATCTAATCCGTCTAACTCAAAGATTGTTTGAGTTATGTTCATAGATAGCTAGAAAGCAGAAATCTGTCAAAATCTCGAGTTTGACTTTTTTGACTATTACAATACTTCCTCTTTTATATATTTATTTACGAGAAAGTAAAAATTAATATTTTATTTGATTGTTAAAACCACATTATGTAACAATTTAAGGATTCATTTAATTATTTTACGCCATTGCATTTAAAAGTTTATTAAGCAATTGAAAGATATCTACTTCAAGCAATTGTGATAATATAATACGACATCTAAAAATATATTTTGTTTTTCTGGAATGTATATTTCTTATGACTTTAAGAAGAATATAATAAGAATTAAAACTAATATAAATCTGTATTTTTCATCGCATTTGTCAATGCATTGTATTTAGCTACCGTTATGATATTTTAGGAAGAGTTTTCTAAAATAAGTGAAAAAATATTCCCTTGGAAATAACTATTTTTAAAGACTCACCCAATGATTGTTGAAGTTGTTCATAATAACAGCTGGCCCAAAAGACCTGGCCGTGTTCATACTGGCTCCCGTGTATCTGATCTATAAAGACAAATAAATAGCATTAGAATAATAACATCAATTCATTATTTACTTTACTATCACCTATTTATTAAAATAATAAATAAAAGAAGCTAAATATTTAACGGCAAGAATATTTAGTTACAAATTAAAAAGCCAAAATTTACCAAAGAAAACAAAGCATATATTGGATAAAAGTAAAAATAAATATTTTTTATTAAAACCCGCGTATCATTAAAAAAGTAGAAATTTGTTTAACAAAAATCTTGAAATCAAAAGTAAAAAGCATAAATGTTTTATAGGCTAAAATAAATAAATTAAGTTAATGGTAATTTTTAAATCATTGATATAGTATATTTTTATATGATAGTATATTTTAATTGCATGAATGTGAAGGAATTTTCTTTCTCATGATATGTATCATGCCTTATCCCATTCTTACAGTATTTAAAAACCTCATACTTCCACATTTTTATTTTGACGTCCAGATTTCAGTAATTCCAGATTCAAGTAATCATTTTCTAGATTTCAATACATATTTTCTAATAAGATATGCATTTCATTTTTATAATTTTTAATTTCTTACTTTTCATCATTAATTTCTTACTTTACTTCATTATTACAACTTTTAAGAAAACATGCAGTTGGTGTTTCTTAGTTGCGCTAACAGATGGCGCTTATCTTTGGGAACCAATAATTAAGCAAATTCAGGCAATTAATTTATAATTAAGTTGGAAGAATAAGAAAATGTAGCATTCCATCGGATACTTGTTTTGGATTTCGAATCTATAACACATCTATATAAGACTGAAAAATAGTTTTCAAAATTTCATCTTTATGAATATGAAATATATGGAGTCGAATAAATGCGTATGTAAAAAAATTAGAAAAGCATATAGTTTTTTCGATAATTACAGCATTAAAACACAAATGCAATAAACGTGTTCTTTCTGAAAATTACATAGATATTTTATATTATTATATTAGATAAAATATGAAATAATCAAATTTAAATTTCAAAATGAATCTAACATCTGTCTTCTGCTTATTCTCTAGATAATAATTGATTCGCAATATTTTCAAACTTAGAAATAGCTTTATAACTAATTTTATAAACATTTTCTAAACCAATGGGAATATTTTCTAATATTATATTAATAAATCAGAGTCCTATAGTTTTAAAGAAATAGACTTTAAATTGAAAAGAGCAAATAATTCATAATTTTATGAATACAAGGTATATTTGTCCTTCATAAGTTTAAAATCTGTTAACCCTATCTAAAATTACACATTAAGGCTTAAAATCTTCATATGAATCATTGTAGTATTAAGTGTAAGCATTTTTGAGGAATTCAAATTTTAAAAATAATTCAGTCACAAAATTCTCTTTAAAACTTTTGTTAAAGTTTTTAACAGTTTTGTTGATATTAGAAGCTTTACGAGAAATACGAATTAAAATATTTTTTTGCAAGCTAGACAACGAATTAATTTATTGACAATTTCAAATTCTTTTAGATATCGTTTTCAGTATATTTTTTGAATAATGCAATAAAGCCACAGACCGGAAATCCTTATGTTTGCAACAACCGTGTATTATCAAAATCAGTGATTCTCATTGTATGAATTTAACAATAATATTAAGCAGACAATACTATCGTGATTTGAATCACGATTTTAATAAAATAGACGATTACTAAGAAAATTCATAACTGTGAGCAAATTTTCAGGTAACTTATTTCATACAGCAATTTCATTGGAATACGAAATAAGCGAGTGTTTCAAATTGTTTTAAAATATTGTTTCCTCATACATATAGAGGCTTATAAATTATATATTATATATTGTTATTTTAGGTAACGAAAGTATTGCAGATCAAAAAGGTAACGTCGTGTTAGTATTGACTAACATTCCTAGTTTTTTTAGTTTTTTTATTTATTTAAATGTTGCATAGATTGGTCTTACAAAAAATGTTTTGTTCGTATTGACTAACATTCCTAGTTATTTATTTAAATGTTGCATTGATTTATCTTACAAAAACGTTTTGTTCGTATTGACTAATATTCCTTTTTCTATTTAATGTTGCCAAGAATAATCTTACAAAAGCGGTGATATTAAACAAGGAAAAATATGACAGTTTATTATACGATGATGTATTTATTTCATAATCGTAGGCAAATGTTTTAATTCCCCGCTCTGGATATCAAAAGGAATTTATTTATGTTCATGTAATTGACGTGATTAAATTTTGTGATCCATTGTGCATTTTGCTAGCACTAAAAGCATTTGACGTAACAACCAGGACAAGACAAAATACAATGAATTTTGTCATGCGACTGTGACGTCATTGGGATTGGCTCGATTGAAGAAATGCTATAAAATAATTTCATGATGCAACGTAATGAACAAATTCATTTATGCACATATATCAAAATATTTTTTTCCATTAAAATAAAATTTTTTATCTTCATCGTTAGTTATCTACATAAAAGCTCTGATTAAAAAAAACAGTTATAGAAATGAAATGTTTAGCTTTTCTGCTTAATCTTATTTAATCTAAATTTTTAACTTTAACTTTTGTTAGCTGTTAGCAAATTTGTAAGCAGAACCCGGCAATGCAGCCTATAATTTCGTTTCTTAAAAATTGCTAGACAGACTTGTTCTAATATAACAACACTGAACTTAAAGAAATTAGGGAACCTATAACCTTTTTTATCTGAAAAAATTATGGAAATTTTTAATTATAAAGATATTTAAGAATAGTATTTAATGGTAATTTATTTCTATTTTATAAAATTATTATTTATGGATTTATTATTTAGGAAAAGTCTCTAGATACAATGTAAAATTTAATCTCTTCATATATAAAAACCAATAATTAATATCACAGTTCATAAATTATTGCAAAAGCTTTATTAAAACCATGTAGAAAGAATAAATATGCAAGGATAATATGTAGAAAAAATTGACTTTTTAAAAATAAACGATGAATATAATTATTTTTCAAAAATAACTGACCCATTGTAATTAGAAAAGTTAAGTTTAAAAAATCGTAAAACAGACGTATATGGGTCACTATTTTGTAAGTAGCTTATAATCTTAATTTCAAGGATAATAATAATAATAATAAAAAAAAATTATTTATGACAAATTATTATGACCTGCTGCCACCTACAGAAAGAAACGGAAAGTATTTTCAACGCTGCAAAATTATTGAAAATCCTAAAAAGTCATTTTCTTATTAAAATTCATATTCTAAAAATAGTGATATAAATATTTTAATTTAATCATTGCTCTTGGAATTTCTTTTAGAAATGAATTATAATTTTTATTTATAAAGGAAAAATGTAATACTGATTTTTTATGAATACAAATATTTAATTAAGGCCATTAATTTATGACTTTCGAAGTTTTCTCTTCTTTTGCAAGTAAGATAAAGGTATTCTTTAGGATTTTCGTTAGTCTTTCACTTTCTTCTCGGTTTCTGAGAGTTCTTGAGGAGTTAGTTCTGATTTCCTCCTCACTTTCCTAAGTTTAATACCGAAGACAAATGAGATAAGGAAAATTTCTAACCTTTTTTTCATACTCTGACTGAATTTGCCATTTTGTATGAATTATATAAAATTCCGATAGAAGAATGCAAACAAGATAAATTAATCGCTTTTATTTACATATATAATGACATGATGTTCAGAAAGAACGAAGCATTCATTTTTTGTAAGGGGAAAAAAAGAATTAGTCCTTAATGAAATTCTAGAACTAAAAAAGACTTTCAAGTAATATTAAATGAGTAGAAAAATATTACGTGCTCTAATGCTACCCTTCAGCACTTTAATAGAAATCTTCGCCTTTTAATGCGAGATTCCATTAAACGTTAAAATCTTTCTAGTTGGCTGATTCTATACCGGTGAAAACGACCGGAATAGACACAACCAGTCCAACCCAGCCAAAAAGGCAAATTATATTTTTAAATATTTTGTTTGAAAATAAATTTTTCATGAAAATTATGTTAAAAAACTGAAAACTAGGTCAGCTCAAAAGAATGATGCAATTCAAATAAGTGATACTTGATTATATAGATGGATCACAAAGTTATACAAAAATTAAAACAATATCGATTTTTTTTAATGCTTTCTTGCTTAAAATGCCGAATATTCATTCATACGAAACAATTATCACTACAATAGAATTGAGATTAAAGTAAAAAATTATTTACAGTAAGCATTAAAAACGCAATTTTAAGGTTGCTGCTTCTTAAGATATGGATTTTGAAGCATGCAACAAATAATTTCCCTACTTCGAAACTAAAATACTATCAGTCAATAGATGTTATAAAATAATACTAATATGAAGGGTAATCTACGCAAAGGAGCATTAATGAAATACTCTTAATTTTTCATTGTCAGATTATTTGGTAAAATTATTTATGATAGTTAATATAGTAAACTCTTGATTTAACAAAAATAATTTGGCTACTAATCTTAAACTCGTTTCATTCTTTTGGGTTCATGAGTTGTTTTTTTAAATCATTCTAATAAACAGTTATAGGAATTTCTTTCTTTTTCGTTTTTTTTTTTTTTGTTTTTGTTTTTTGCTAAATATGGTATTGCATTAAATATTTTATGTTCCTATTAAGCAATGCACAATTTATCCTGTTTTAAATATTGTTAAAGTCACAATTAGCAATTTAACGGACTTTCGATTTCATGATGGTTTCTACATCAATTATTCTATTAAATCTTGGGTTTATCACATTTTAGAGCAAATTTGAAACCAAGATTTCATATTGCCAGATGCTTAGAACAATTTTCAAACGGAGACAAAAACTCAAAAATAAAATTAACGCCTACAACAAAAATTATTTGATAGCTCAATAGCAAATTTGTAATTTTTTTTTTAAGTGTGACGAAATTTGTGTAACATCATTTCGAAATATGCGCCTGATTTAACTTTGACGAAAAAAATATTAAGATGCAAGATATGAATGTATTTAAAAAAGGGAATTTGAATACTGGTATTACTTTGAAAATAATTTATCACAAATGTTTTGATTTAACAAAATGAGGAAATTGTAAGGCAAAAAACATACTGAAACATTAGAGACAACATTTGAGAAAAAATTAATATCTAAAAGTTTTATTTACGTATTGATTGTATTAAAAAGCTATATAATTATATGGTCAAACAATGATGAACGGAACAAAAGTTGAATCATCAACAACAGAAGAGTGATCAAAATCATTGTTCATAAAATTACTTGGTTAGTAACAAGCATTGTCTTTTTTGCTTTGCATGTTTGAAAGTTCATTAATCTTTCAAGGCAATATATTTTTTACATTATAATCTTACATAATTAAGATTTAAATGGTTTCTTTAAAAAAAGAATTGCATAATAAAGAAAGGAAAAGCCTTGCATAAACAAATGAAATAATTTCCGAGTCTGTAAACCTTTGTTTTATTAATTTTTTTCTCTCAAAACAATCTCTGTGTGCCTGCCTTGACAAAGCATTTCGTCTTCCTTCCTAACAACGCATGTAAAAGAACGTGAATAAATTCTTTTTCACCTTTTCTTCAAATAGTGGCAGACAGCCGAAGTAACTATTTTACCCGAACGCCGAACGTCTGCTTAAAATTTACGTTTCAATAAAAGTCGGTGTGGCTGTGACGGTAAAGAAAAAAATAATAATGAAGAGAAACAAAACAAAGAAAAAAGGAAACATCTGCTTCGGCAATAAATCACTGGCCAAGAAAACGCAACACGACGAATGATGCCAACCAAAAGATTATAAATTCTTGGTAGAAAAATATCTTAACCAACAATGGATCGTTACGGTTGCAGCGAACGTCGGTCGCTTGAAGAATTAAAGCGCTTTCGGTCGAAAATAAAATAAAAGTGAAAACAGACGATAAATAGATAGATAATTCGAAAAGGCAAAGTTTTATTTTTTCTGCAGCTAGCTCGTAACTTATTTTGCATTGTTACGCGAAATTTTAGTTATTCGTTCGACCTTAGTACGCGATTATGATATTTCGGAGGGTTTTTTTTTTTTTTTGGTTATTTATTGGCATGGCGTGTTACATGTTGCAACAAATTTGTTTTCTATTCATAGAAAAACGTAATTTCTGAATGACTGACAACTAAGTTGGATAATTTTTTGGATGACAATCTTATACATGTAGAAGTAAATCAGGTGCGCACAAATTGATGCATTTGCAAATCTTGGCTAATCATTAGGCCGATTTTACGCTTTGGTGAACATTAATACATTGTTAGAAATTGTATAAGCCTTGTGGCATTTTATCATTTTCAGCTTGCATTTGAGTTGATTTAGCAGCTATATTATACAAATATAAGCATTTTTCTAGGAAGAAAATGCAATATAAGAAAAGCATAAGCAAAAATAGAAAGTACTTAATTATACAGTTTCAGCTGAAACCTGGGATTTTTAGGAATACTGCTTTCATGTGAAATTAGCAAGGATATATTATATATACAATGCAATTCTTTTACAAGCGTGTATTGTTTTCTGTGATGTCAACATTTCTGCTTTCATTCATTTGCTCTTATGTTTGAAGTATCCATATGTTTAATTCTAGGGGGCTCCTCTCCCTGCTAGTTTATGTTCGCCAACCTCCAGGAACTGCTAATGCAGTTCCTCTCTGATCGGTTCGCGATCCAAGTTTGCTTTGCTCGCTCGCCATCCACTAAACCACTTTAGTCTAGCAACAGATGTATTCAGATTCAACCAATAAAAAGTCACGATTCAATATATCATGATTTCAGATTTCTATTTCTAATTGTCAAGATATTTCAGGACATATTCTGTTCCATAACATGTCTTTTTCTCTTTTCTGTTTTTGATTGTTCACGCTTCAACCCACTCTTTCCCTCAATTTTTGGTAAATAATGATTTTTTTTTTAAATTCTGTTTCTATGATATAGTTCCCGAATTTGAAAAATTGTGAGAAAAACTTTTTTTTTTTTTTTTGCATTTGACAGGCTTGCTGAAAAATATTGCACACAATTGCATCAACAGTTTTTTAATTTCTTAAAAGTAACAAACGCAAATAATATCTTTCTGAATCTTGAATGTTAAAAATGCCTTTAACTTGAGCTCCCATGGAAAGCAACAACTAAGTAGAATTATATTCTCTTATACGCTTCCGATAGCTTTTTTTCTTTCGATTGAATCACTGTTCAGCGAGTCTTTCAATATTTCCGGCGGGTTCAACAGATGTTCCAAAACAATTTTTTTTTATCATGACAACATTATTTGTATTGTCACTTGGGTTCTAGTATAGATTTGAGTGCCCCTTTGCCAAATTTCAGGTATGAGACAAAAATTCAATTTAGAACTGAGTTTTACATCATTCTTACATCATCATTCATTTTTTTTTGTGTGAAATAAATCAGGGTTACGTAATTCACGCTCTGGATTAGAGGAAAAATGTTTAAAACATCCTAGTATAAATATATAATGTAAAATAATTAAAAACCAGTATGATGGTAATATCCATCGTCATGCAAAATTATATCTTAAGCCCAGTGCAAAAACTTCAGTGCCACTCTCAATTAAATTTCTCCACTCGTTATCGCTTTTATTAGCAAAATAAATAAATAAAATCTCAGATTAGTTATAAAAAAATATTCAGAAAATCGCACATTTCTTCCAATCACAGCAAACAGCGGAATGACAAGTTCAAACCGCTATAATAACTGTGGCATTTGATTTTTTTTTTTTTTTTTTTGAAAGCTAGGTTCCTTATTACGCAATAGTCGTGAAAAAAGTTGCCAGCAACAACCAATTTACAGTACACCTGTTTTGAGTACAATTTTGTGTTCACTAAATGTTATAATGGAAATTTCCATCATCATGCAAAGAAGGGTTAATGACCACATGTCAGGTTCCAACGAGGGTGTATCTTTTCGCCACTCGGGACAGCTAAAGTAACGCTCGACTGCAGAAAGAGAAACAATGCGTTCGCATCAAAAGATCCGCTCCGAGTGTATTTCCAGGGTGTCATTCATCAAGCATCTAATCGGTGGGGGTCGAGCCCGACATCACTGACGCAGATCCGTCAGGTGCCCGCGCCGCTGGGCCCGAAAATAGAGTCAGTCTTGAAATAAACACGTTTGCTGAACTCGGGGGAAAGAGGAGTCAGTCCTTGACTTTTGGAGAAATGCTGTCTTTTCTCAAGGAACAACACGTGGTGAAAAGGCGAAATGTTCAAGGCGTTGTTCTTGAAAGATCTCCGTGGAGATAAGTTCAACACTGGATGCTGTTCAACATGAATAGTATTGTAGTATGTGGAGATAAATTTGTTCCAGTGTTAATGAAATGCTGTAAAAACTCGTAACCGGCACCCATTCAAGAGCAATGCTAAAATAATGGCACCTTTGAAAGAATAGATTTAATTCCGAAATTTAAATGTATGGGTTAAAAAAAGAAATACTTGCAACTTTGATAGTTAACTTGTTGATCTGGAATATTTCCTCTCCAGGCTCTTAAATTCGGAAGACATAATTATATAAAATTTTGTTTTTTCTTATTTTTTTATATATGGAATATTTGATGAGAAAGTTTTGTAGTTATTAAAAAATGATTTTGTAAAATCTCAACGCTTTACAACTCTCAGGAATGTGAACACAATTCTCACATGACAGCTCTTTGGAATTGTGTCTGTCTACCTGCGGTCACAGTGATTATTTAATGATTAATTTATTATGAATAGCTAAAATTTGATAGGTTATCTTTACATCAAACTTATAGATATTAATCAAATTTGAAATGAAATCCATTCTGAGCAATTGATTTTGTCTACTTGATTGTCCGAGTGTAAGTCTATCAAAGTTTAAATGAATTTCATTCTCAGGAAGTCTGTCTGTCTGGCTGTTCTAGCACAGGTGAACACGATAACTACAAAACGTAAAAAGCTGGATGAATAAAATTTGGTGCATATATTTAGCCTTTAAAGTGTAAAATTGCATTAAATTTTTAACGAAATTCGGAACGGGGTTGACAGTCTGTTGGTTTGTAGTTTTGAATCCATGTAAACGCTCTAATTCAAAAACGAAATGATATAGACAGAAGGAAATTTAGCAGGCTATCATTGCTATTAAAATGGTATTTCTGAATCATATTTCGATTTTAATTGGTGGAAAGAAAGGCGTTCAAAATGCATACTCGATTTTTTTCACTCTATTACGAAGAACAAAACTCTCATGTTCGCGAGACTGAAAGGAGGGTGGGGGATCCTGGCATTCGTGGCGTTCCACAATTTTATGAGGAGGAGATGAAAATAATCATACTGGTTACTCCGTCCCGCCTAATAAAGGCATTCGGATTAAATCAAATCTGATCGACCGGACCGCCTCGATAGCCACTCTGACGGGCTAGGGTTGAGTCCTAAGGGCCAACACCGGCCACGGTACAATCCTTCCCATAGGAAGCACCTCCAATCATCGATAGGAGGTAGCCCATCCCCACAATTTCTGTACCCATCAAGGTGGCGAGAATCAACCACCATACCGAATGCTTCTCACCCTCATTTCTGAGGTGCCCCCCCCAGTGGGAGAAGGGATGATATCTTTATTAGAAAGTACAAAAGAAATGCCCGAAGAATAATTCCCGCTGATGCAAAAAATTATCAGATATTGCACAATTGCGGTATTCATTGCCATATGGTTTTTAATTCTTAACTCTCTGATATTAACGTCATCATCTTTTATAATGAGTATACAACGATGATGTAACGCATATATCCTCGGAAAAAATTTGGTAATCTAAAGCTTACCTGCGTCAAATAAAATTCTCCAATCTTACTGGGTCTAGATGCAAGTCTACTCAAGTCAATTGGTTAAAAACACATTATAATGTGCAAGTGTAGCAATACCTGCTGGTCAAAGCGACTAATTTATTATATTGCATCTTAGAATTTGTATTAGTCTTTTAAATGTGAAGACGGTTGGACAGTTTCCCTTTATGGTGGATTTTAAGAGGAAATGAGTCCAAATTTCTGTTCCATCAGAAATTTTGAATACTTATATATTATAATATAAAATATATCAAATAATTTTTTAAAATCCTTTTCAATTTAATACTGTAATAAAAAAAATATTTTTGAAAAAATTTTGTGTGTTTCCGACGTTTTAGTGTTTGATTTTCTGGAATATGAAATATACAAAGAGAAAGTATAAGAATTTCTATTTAAGCATTGACAAAAATTATTTCTATGCATAGATAATGAATTTTCATACGAACTTTTATTTTTTCAGAATTAAAGCTGACTTTTATGTAAAAGGAGTCGAAAGTTAAAAGACTTATACTAATTTTTTTTAATGTCTAACGGTAATTAATATTTTAAATATTTTATTAATCAGACAAAAATTAAAACCCCTAAAAGGCATTGAATTTTGAAAGAAGAAAAAAAAAAAAAAAAAAAAAAAAAGTCGAGGAAAAGTCTTAAAAAATATTTGCTCCTTTGAATTCATTAATATTCACTGAAAATATTTATTTAATTTCATCGTACAAATTTTAGTGCTACTTTATTCCCAAATAGGTATAGACTTAAAATATCAAAAAGGAAAGTTTGTATTTTGGACACTATTTTCACTACTTTTCACGTCCGCTATCTCTTTAAACTAAAGCCTGCTAGACCACTGCTTAAATGTTTTTCGTTACATTGCATCATAGCAAGCTTATCCAGATTCCGGATGTTGTATTTCAACCGTAGCGGTTCCAGAATTGTATAACTTTAAAATTCATAATCTATTTTATAACCAAATACCACGAACAATAATTTTCTTCTGAAAGGGAAAACAATAACTTTTATGCCTCAAATATATTTTCCTGATTAAACTTGCAAAAAAGCATGTTTTTCTCAGACATCACCTCTCTTTTGAATAAAAAAACACCGACATTTATCGTACAGAATCACGAATTTTCGATAAAACACAACTCATGACTTTCCCTTTCGCTCCTGACCTTCCCTCAATATGGAACGAAATGCAAGTGCGACAAATTTCGCTTCCAACGTTGGCAAGAGGGAGAACCTGTTAACGGGCGGATAAGTCAGCCGTAAAAATGATGAAAGGCCGTCGTAAAACCCGTTTTACTATCGGCGAAAAGTAAATATTAACATTTTCATGAAAGTTTACGACCAAATCTGAAATCATATTAGCATCTCTCGCGGTGTAATGAAGGACATCAACAGATGTAATGAGCGTGGATTTACGGCCAGTAATAAAATGGTAATATGTTATATAAACATTGAAGTTGAATGATGATCAATTGAAATCCATTTCTTTGATTAAATGGAAAGTAAATCAAATGGAAATTTGATTTTTATTTATGTATCGTTTTAAAGTAAAGTCAACGTTATTTTGGCGCATACTTTCCAGTTTTTAACTGCGATCAGCTAACGAGGGAAACACCAGAGCAGGTAACTCCATCTTCAAGCGCCAGACCAGAGGAGAAACACCTGGTCTCGACGGAGTCAACATTGGGTTCCGGATTTCAAGATTGTAACCTTACTATCGCGAAGCTTTAAAATTACCAATAAGTCGTGATTACCCAATAGGTAAAGGTGGGTTTGCACTCGAAGGCAAGTTATAAGATGGCCAGTAAGACAGCGCATGCTCAGAAAGGGGCTGATTTATGTTTGCCACAATTTCATAAGATAGATTCAGACATTCCATATTTGGCTATAAATAGTCGTTTCGGCGTCTAAGAATTTTTCTTTATCAATGCGTGTCGTATTAAAATGATGGTTATTTACATAAAGAAACATAGTAAAATAGAAAGGAAAAAGAAAGTCAGCATACCTAAATTTGGAAAACTATAAAAAAAGGCAAATAAAATGAAAAAAAAAAAAAGAAACACAACCTCGCATCAGAAAGAACAAAAAAAATGTAGGAATAAATCTATGATAAGTAATCATTTTTTTAAACAAAAAAAAAAAAAGCGACGAATTCTTCAAACGTATGCGCAGTAAGGAAAAAAACAACAAACAAACAAAAAAAAAAACATAATAAATGTTGTTGTCCCGTTGGGACAAGTACTTGCAATAGACCTAACAACATTTTTCTTTCATGCACTGCTTACTGGCCATCTTATAGCTGGCTGAATGTAAACCCACCTTAAGTCTAAAGCATTTCAAAACAAACTAGCGGGTAGGGTAGAGTTTAAAAACATCTCCCTTTTGCCTTTAATTTAAGGTTTAAAAAACTTTAAGTCATTATCGGATGTATTGATTCCAACTTCTGATTTGGCGTCAAACAATTCTGAGAAGTTTCTTAACGTTTAAAGTGATTTATTTAGCAGTATATGAATAAAGCTAAACATGAATAAAAATTAGTTACGCGATCGGAAATCGCGTTTTATTTATGTTATTTAATGCTGGATTGAACAGAGATCAATGAGCTAAAGTTTGCCATTTTTATTATTTTAAATTTATGCTCATTCATTATAGTTTCCTATCATGAACTAACTAGAAGCACAGCTAATATTTTGTTAAACTTTTGTTCTTTCAATATTTATATTTAACTTTTATATTTGACATTCCATTTTTTTTCTTTTAATCATTATTTGTTTTGATTCGTTTTTAGTAATTAATTTAGATTTTAGTGAAGTCTCTCAGTTAGTAATATTTCAGGCTTCCATTGTTTGTTTTTTAATGTTACAAGATATTTACATCTAAAAGTAGAATACATTATACTTTTTTCTGGTATTTTGACTGAATCTGGGGTGGGATCTATGGTGATTTTTTTGGGGGGGGAGCGATTTAATCATTTCTATGCGGTAATACACAACTAATAGAAAATCGAATATATATTCTGGTCCCCTTTCTTCAATCAATTAACATAAAATCTGACACAGAACTGCAATTGTAGTTACAAGACCACATATAAAATTTTATTTAATTAAATTTTTGAATTTACATGCTTGTCAAAGAATAGAGCGATGGAGGATCAATTTCTTGTCGGATTTGGTTCCAAATTCAATACGTATCAATATTTAAGATGACAAACCTGTGTATCAAATTTTATCCAACTAGCTCGTTATATTTTGCATTTATCGTATTTATTTGTAATCGAACAGCCAAACATATAATTTGTCATGAAAGGATTTTGTTCAAAATTTGACAGAAGTATACAAATTTGGTATTAAGTCCTTGCACCAAATTTCATCCGTCTAGCTAAAATTATTTCTGAGTTATTGTATTCATAGACATGACTCAAAATTTTCGAATTTAGGGAAGCTAGAAAATAGAAGATTCGCCAAAATCTTCTATTCGAATTTTTCGACAACTACAATACTTTCTCTTTGTATAGTTCGTATAAGAGAAAATACAAATTTTCTATTTAGTACTCAATTAAAGAAGGGACGAAAAAAGTTTTATTTGAGCATTTTTATTCAGTTATTTGTTTGATAGATGGCTGCACTATAAATTTTAATTCTGTGTACCGAATTTTATCTATCTAGCTGTCTTCGTGTTCTAGTCATCGTGTTAACTTATATTCGAACTGACGGACAGACAGACTTCTTTTGAATGAAGATTGCTCAAAATTTGACAGAAATCTCCAAACTTGCTGTACAGACCATACACCAAATGTCATTCGTATAGCTCAAGTTGTTTTTGACTTATCTTTGTTACAGACAAACAGATGGACAGGTAGACAGACATTTTTTTTAAATGTGTTTTTCTAACTCAAGGAAATCTAAAACGTGAAGATTCCTCAAAACCTTGTGTTCGAATTTTTTGAAGACTACAATACTTTCTTTAGTGTATTTCGTATACGAAAATGTAAATGTTTTCTATTTAGCACCCAATTAAAGGAGTGACGAAAAAAGTTTTATTTGCATTTAATTTTATTAATTTGTTTGTTTGTAAAGCAAAATTGTATGGAGGCGATTTTTAGAAGTTCGTAGCTAGTGACACTTTCAGAGTGAAAGTTCCAGCTTGTTGCTAAGATAGAAGATCTTTGGAAGCTGTAGCGATACATGAGACGAACTGCTTGATTAAGCACAATTCTTCAGTCAGGGGGGAAAAAAAGGAAAGTGCTGATTTCTATAAATTTACGGAAATAAAAACAAACAATGGCGTCTGAAAAGCAGAAAAAAAGTCTAGCAGAAGTATCTCTTATGCTTTAAAGGAGCATGAACTAAAAGAAATGGTATACTCTTCCAAGAATTAAAGAAGCAGACTCTTTTGATAGATGGATTTTCTGAATGAAAAAATAAATTCCTGATTATCTGATTAGAATCTTATCACATCAACTTTTTTCACAATATTCCCAAAAATTTAAGCAGAATTTTGGAGTCGGCTTTCACAGTATAGTACTTAATTTATAAACAAATGTAAATTTAGCTTTCAAAAATGCTTAGTTTTCGGGACATGCTTTTCTTTTTTTACTTCAAATTTACGGAAGTATTTCGCATTTTGCATGCAAATTTATAAACTTGATCAATAAACAGTGAAAAAATGTTATTACAAAAACACAGACGATAAAATAAATAATGCTTTTTTAAATGATGCTGTTTTCAAATTGACATGTTTCTGTAAATTGTATCATGTAAAAATCGTTTGGCAGCATCGAATGCAACAGTTTACGCTATCAGACCAGACGTAAATACAAGAATCAAGTTTAAAATTTTATCGTGTTACAACGTTTAGGACTAGAGGTTCGACTTCCTTTTTTTAATCATTGCAATACTGTTTGCGTTTCGTATACGGAGAAGTAAAAATAGTCTCGCTATTGTAGAAGATTCAAAAGTTTGATGGTAGGTAGATTTCGAAGGTAAAAACTTATTTTTTTAAAAAATTTTTTGATTGTGAATATTAATATTTTTGGTTTGCTTATAAATGTCCAATTAAAATTAATAAGAACTGTTTAATACAGAAAATTAAAAAAAGCTACAATAAAAAAAATACGAATTATTGATGACTGCCATTTAAGAGAAAATTGTTACAACATATTAAAATACAAAATCATATAAATATAAACTTTATAATAATTAAAATAAATCTTTCTAAAATTTATTTTTAATTCTCTGCAATCTGTAAAATTCAGAATTTTGACACTTTATCCATTTAAAAGTTCAGTTTTTTCAACTATCAAATGAAATAACATTTTGTAGGGGGAAGATTACTATGTTCTGACTTAGCTAAAAATGTATAAGAACTAGAATTGCTTACGGAATAGAGTTACTATCTGCGCAAATACAGTGGAACACCTCGTAAAACGAACATAGTTCGTTTCTGAATTTTACTCGTATTACGGAAATGTTTTTCCTATAGGAAACCATGTAAAATAGGACGATGTGTTCCTTTCCGAAAAAAGTACTCAAATATATAATAAAGTAATTTACTATTTACAATGAATGCTTTTAAAAAGAAAACTACCTAAAAATGTTCGTCTTTGGGTACGTTTCAAAATTTGCTGAAAATACGACTCAGTATTATCGTTAAATGAATTTGTAGAATACATAGCCATTGCCTTATAAGGTGATGTTTCTCAAAATAGATAGTATAATTTCTTATATTTTCAGTATATTACTTATTTCATTGAGAGGATTTTCTCTATAGATAGATATCCTTTATTACCCTCCTCTTTAGCTATATTATTTCCTCCTGATGAAAAATATTCTTTTCTCTTTTCTTGCACAGAAAGCAGCTCCTTAATTTTTTTACTAGTTCTGACAATGCACTTCTATCAGATCATTGATGTCGTTGCTATTTATCTCTAAAATTATTACATAATTAATAATTATTAAATTATGACATAAATAATTAAAACATGTACTTGTTCAAATCCTCGGGGACACACCCGATAGAGCTATCCGGCCAAAACATATAAGGGTTCTCTCCAAACAAACACTCAAACTGAATACAGGTCAATCGAGCACGTAACGTCACGATGTCTCCTCTCTACTAGTTCTCCGAAACATTGTTCATTAAACGAGTCGCTTTTTTTACATTCTCGTATTCGTAGTATAAAGTATAGTCAAAATCGTCAAAAAAATTCAAAAGCCTGTTTAAAGACGATTTGACAAATCTCCATGTTTCAGACCACCCTGATTTCCAAAAACACATTTTTGGAAAATGTCCGTCCGTCTAATTGTTTTTCTATGACAAAGATAACTCAGAAACGCTTTGAGCTAGAAGGCTGAAATTTGGTATACGGTCTTTACACTGAATTTGCAGGTTTCTATCAAATTTTGAGTAAAATCTGCTCAGAAAAAATTCGTTTGTCCGATTTTTCGAATATAAGTTAATAAGATAACTACAAAATGAAGTGAGCTAGATGGATAAGATTCGGTACACAGGTTTAACATCTATAGTGTATTTTGAGCCATATCCAATAACGGGGTGATTGTCTGTCGGTCTGTACTTTCAGAAACATGTAAACGCGATAATTCAAAAAACGCAATGACTTAAATATATCAAATTCGGTATGATATTTTTTTGATTACAAGTGAAGTTTTGTGTCGAATTTTTGTTTCAATCGATTGAGAAAAATGCGTTTTAAGCACAAATTCCATTTTCGGATTCTATTAGAAGCCTGTCACGTATTAATCACCAAATCACGTATTAATCGCCAAAGATGGCATGAAAATGCTAAATTCAAGCCAAAGGTTAATATTTCGTAGTTATTGTACGTCAGTGCCATCTAAGGCATTCTCTGGCATGACAAATTTATTAGAGAGTAAGCGAGAAAGTTTCTGGGAGACCTCTTCCATTGGTTACATTTTGTTTTGCTCGTAATTCCCTTCATCGTTATGAAAGACGCTCACTAAGCAAGGTTTGACTAACAAAGACTTAATTTTAGTTTAGTTTAAAAAAAAATATACTTCGAAGTGCTAACCAGAGTCGTCAAAAACGATGAGTTCAACCATTATGCTCAAAAGGCTCGTTCCATTCCTCGTAAATGATAGTACATGCGTGTTGAGGAAAATAAACAAAATTTTGAAAAAAAGAATTACTGAAAGGAATTTCTAATGCCAAATACAATATCCATTTATTTTAAGGTAAGAATTGCATTGTTATTTACGAACTTGCGTGCACCAAAGAGTTATATATCTTGCAAATTCTCATTCGAAAATTAAGAAGGAAAAAGAAAGAAATGAATCACAATACATTAGTGAAGAATATCTTCCTATTAAAGCATACAAATTTAGGCTTATGAAATCAAACGCATTGTTCTTTGTCATTATAGTTCATAACGTTAAGTAACCTCTTGCGGGAATTCAATAGCAAAGCACGCAAGATTCTTGTTGTTCTCTTAGACATCGGTGCAAATTCACGGTCACGGTTAACACTCAGGACGTCATAGACGAATGAATTCTAAAGTATAGAGAAAAAAAAGAAAAAGAAAGAAGCACACGATTCACTAGAAAACCGAGTCACAGTAGACCAAACGATATCTATTATCAAGACTTCATTGTCTTCGGAATTACGCGTTTTTTTAAAACTTTTGATGACAAGTGAATGGCAGTATTAATGACCGTGGCATTGTGTCGGGTTCATGTAGTTTGGAACACAAAAAGAAGAAGATTTATTTACAAGAACCTTGAAATTCGTCTTATTTCATGTAGTTCGTTCAATAGTAAACGGTGAGTAGAGTTCGATTCGAAAACAATTTTTTTTGTGTGTGTGCAATTTGAATTGACTGTAACCGAGACAGAAAAAAGTAGCAGTTAAGGAACACAAAAAAAGTGAATAATGTAACAGTGGGCGTTCGCCGTTAAAAGAATGATTTAAAGATTGTCATGGATAAGTGAAGTCTCGCAAAAATTTGAGAAATAAAGAAATAGATAATTGACTTTGCATTGTTTTCTCGTCCGAAAGTGCTTTTTTTTTATTTGCAAGTTCGTACTTTCAAGAGATTTTTTAAAAAGAAAACTTAAGAATTCAGAGTAAGTCGAAGGACACATTTTCTATTTCCTTTAATTAGTAAATTTGTTATAAAAAGCCCCATTATATATCAGCAATATTTTTTATGTATTATTTTAATAGATTTTTCATGGCTGCTTAGCTTTCTCGAATACAAAGCATATAAAGAGAAAATGTTTTAATCGTTGAAAAATTCGACTATTTTCATTATAATATATTTGAAAGAATCTCTGTTTTTTAGTACCGAATTCGGAAATAAAATTTTTTTTGAATTTGGCCTATGTTCAAACACGATAATTCAAAATTCAACTAGCCAAAAAAGGCAAAATTTGACACATTTGCACCAAATTTATCAAAATTTATACATCCTCAATGCCTGATTGTACAAAGAATTCATATAAATGGGGACCTAAATCTGTTTTGAATCAAATACGAACTTCTTGTATTGTTAAGAATCTATAATACCATTCCGTTCCACATTAGTGTTATGGAAGGAAGGAAAGATTTACAGAGAACATGAAGGAATTAGGTTCTATTTCTCTGAAGAACCGAGATTTAGCTATTCTTCTAGAAAATTAATTTCATATGATGTTACTGGAATTAATTTTCGAGATATATATATAAAAAATATGTGTGTGTGTGTGTGTGTGTGTGTGTGTGTGTGTGTGTGTGTGTGTGTGTGTGTGTGTGTGTGTGTGTGTGTGTGTGTGTGTGTGTGTGTGTGTGCCCTCTAAATTGATATTTCTTTTTTAAAAAAACATTTTATTGCATCAAAAAAAAATTGGCAGAAACAAAAGTAGTCTATCAACAGTGACTGTTTCATTTACGAATTCACCGTGAGTTCCTTTTCCTAACAGCTATTTCTTGATTAAAAACAGTTCAGTTAACGTTCCTCCTGGTAAAATGCTAACTGAATGAAAATGACAAACATGTATTAAGTGTTATACTTTAAAAGTGACATGGTTTATTAATTTTAAATTTATTTGTAACAACAGCGTTTTTCTTGAGGATTAAATTAATTTAAAATAAAAAAAATCAGGGATGAATTTGATTTTGCTTAAAGGTAAATTCAAAATATTAAATCAGACGCCAAGTTAAATCTTTCTAGTTAAATCTTATAAAATTCCTGATTTTGTATTCAAATTTGAATTTGATCATTTTATGAAACATAATATAAATTTTTGCACATAATGCATTTAAACTAAAGAGGCTAAAAACTAATATTCCAAGTGCTAACAATTAATAAACCCTCGGTCAAGAAAGTAGATACAGGCATTGTAGGCCTTGGTCCACATGGGCTGTCGTGCCATTGAGTTTAGCTAATAATTAATAAATCTATTCCATACCACACATTATTAATGATTATAAAGACCTACCAAATGGAAGAACAAATATTATGATATTTTCTATGCAGGAAAGTTTAAAAAAATATAAATAATTTTATTATTTTATTAAAATATATATTGTCCGTTATTAAACGATCTAGTCGCCTTTAGAAAACAAATGCATCATAGAAGATATTAATTGAATTAAATTTCGATGAAATCTTTGACGTAAAAGATGATTATCCTTCTATCAACAAAATATTTTAAAGCATTCAAATTTTGATAGCAATTAAAGAAATGATATTTCAATAGCCTTATGTCTGTTTTGTTCCGTGTCTACAGAAACCATTCCTTGGGATACAAAACTTTAACTAGCCATTTCGTCTATTTTTAACTTTTTCATACTAAAACTTTACATTCGTAGTTCTCATGTAAACTGCAGAGATATTAAACAGGATCTTACTTTCTCTGCTTTTAACAATTTAAGAAAAGCACCTGATTAAATATCTGCTGGCGCAATGAAACTAATTTGAATTTTATTATAATAATAAAATCTATTGTTGAAATTTATACGAAGAAATATTTTTATGAAATGGTCGGAATTCAGGGAAAAAAACTGGCTTCAGCGGTTTCTTAAAGTGGTTTCCAAATCAATTTTATGATTTTATGCCATCATATTATCGGGAGTTATCGCTAAATTCTAGCTTTATCGTAATATATATATATATATATATATATATATATATATATATATATATATATATATATATATATATATATATATATATATATATATATATATATATGTATATATATATATATATATATATATATATATATATATATATATATATATATATATATATATATATATAAAACCTCTTGAAGAAAAAAGTTTATTGTCCAAAATTTATTAATAACAAATTTAGTAGCTTTAGGTCAAAGAAAAGTGTATATCTAATATGTCTGTAGACAGTCAATTCACAAACACATATGCGTACACACGCGCGCTCACTAACATTCTTTATTATTAGTAGAGATTTAGCTTATGAATAAAATATAAATAAATCGTTATTATTAAAATTCAATTTGAAAGAATTGTTTTCCAAAAAACAATCGAGTTATGCATAGAAATTTCTATACGATTTCTATATACCATTGTTGCAAGAAATTTCTCAATTAAAAACAAACTCTAAAACATGAATTTAAAAAATCGTCTTGCGGACAATTCACCAAACGATTTCAGAATCCAGATGCTTCTTAGAAGGCGTGACTGCATGTGCTGACAGCACTTTCATGCATCCCGCCAAGGCTAGAAGCAACAGGTATTGTTTCGCTCAGAAAAATATGCGAAATACGTAAATTATTCATAAAAAAAAAAAAAACCGTTGTTTTTAGTATTGCATGGCAATAACTAACTTCACTCTTAATTTTTGTTCTTCTTTTCTACCCGTACACCACCTGCCAATCCACTGTTGTTTTCCAAGAAGAATAGCAGGAGAGAGGGTATTTACTGAGAGTGACTGCCGTAAATGATTGTAGGTACTACAACAATGAAGAAAAAGAATTTTTGAGGGTTCTGAACAAAAAGCAACAACAAGAAAAAACATGAACTTCAGTGACAAGATAGAATATTTTGGGTAAAGTTTAACGATCGGGGCAGAATTTTGAGGTAAATTTTTTCCTGGGTCAGCTGATAATCGTATAGATTGGCGTACCACCTATAAATTATTACATGCATTGCGAAAAAAAAATCGTCCAGAATTCTGTGCAGGAGAGATCGGTAGACCTAGAGCTGTAAATAATGGAAAGTGGTATTTCTTGGCTCATATATTCTCAATAAGAAAAGGCTTTAAAAAAGTTTGATAAAATTTTCATTTTAAAATTTAGTGTTAATATTTTTATGAAAGATTTCAGAATATATTTTTACACAAAAAATGATTTTTCTCTATTTTAAAATTTAAAGAAAGGAATTTCAGTTATACGTATTTTATTATTCCATAACCTTTCTTCAGTTTTAACAAGTCTGCATGTATAAGACGTCAGTGTACGTGACACAGAAATCCTTCTTATTACTTCTTGTCAAAAAAAAATGTTTTGTTCAGGACCAGGAAGGTTGGAAACGTGTAAACATGATCTAACAATACCAAGGCTAAGGAACAAACAATACTAGATTAAGTCTTTGGAAACATCCCGCTTGTAAAAGGACGTAGGTTCATTGGCAAATCTAAATCTGGTCAATTAAAAAAAATTCAGAGGTAAACAAGCAAAATAACAAAACTATTTTTCACAAATGCTGAAAGGTTTGAAATGCCGAGATACGTTCCAATAATGCCTAACTTAAGGAACAGAATGCAAACAATATTGGGAAATCATTGAAAGCGCTCTGTATTGCTTTTAATCTTTGATGTCTGTATATCAGCACAGTACATACAAATTTGGTTTATCGAAATATTTAAAAAAATTATAATTATTAGAGCCTTAAAAAGTGATACAATGGGCAAAATGTCTGAAACATGGGAAAAAATTGACAATAGATAACGGTCCAAAATTAAATAGCTCTATAAATTAGCAAGCAATAACTCGATAAATTCGGAGCAACAACAATCACATGATCTTTCTAAATAATCTAAAATCACACACGCACATTTATATTATTTGTATGTAATGTGTTGATGTATATATGTAAACATCATTTTAAAAATATGTGGCCGGAAAGAAGAAACTTTTAAATTTTAACTTCTATTTATTTCACCACGGCAGTCATATTAAGTACAGAGAAAAATCGATAAGATGTGCGTCAGTTTACATCGCGATACAAGGGCAAAAGTGATCGAAATTTTTCCTTTTAGTTATTTTACTATGAGATTCTGATACGGACTTCTTTGTCAATTTAGGAAAAGAAATGTTCAATATCATTGAAAAGTATGTGTAGTTTTAGGGATTTTTATTTCTTCGTTCCTGGTGTGGGGCCACGTAGTCAGTAATTTTGTTAAGCACGCGTTAGAAATAATTGAATAAAAAAAGTGATAATTGGACCAAGAAATAAGAGAAAATTTTTGAATGAAATTAATATGGCTTAATTTAAGAAAAAAAATTCTGAAATAAATTAGGATTGATATCAGATTTATAATTTTCATTACACATACGTACATATATATTCAGTTTTATAAATTCTACAATACTATAAAATCATTATTAAGGGCCACAATTCACTGACGTAAAATTAAATAAAAAATGTTGACAAACTGAAAATAATTATAAATCCTTAAATGGAAATTACAAAAAGATCTTTTAGAGTATGTTCAGTAATATTAATGTAATTGCCATTGCCGAAATAAAATGCATAGAATTTTAGTGCTATTTGTAAGAGAGATAAACTCACAAATTGCAGTAATAGGAATCAATATGCATAAAAGTTATTATTATCGTCTGCATAATAACTTTTATGCAGACGATAACAAATCTTCACAAAATTTAACAAAAAATACTGTTTTATACAAGTAAAACGGGCTTAATTTTTGTAAAATAAATACGCGATACGCACAAAAAGGCTTATTGTTTACTGAAACTCAATAGTATTCTAGAACAAAATCCAACTCGATAAACAGTGAAATAAAAGTCACGACTCGATGAAATTTGGGATGAGTTTATCGCACGACTTCTCAAATGTCTCGATTGAAAGACACCAGAGCAAACAATCGGGAAATGAAACTGTTATCACATTTATAAGATACCAAGTCACGGCCGAGGTATCAATTCGCTGCTTTAGACACAAGCCGACGAAAACAATTTTATGGACACATTATGTTAAATGAAATGATAATGGTCTCTTTTGAAGAGCATAATTCAAGGCGGATAACTGGAAATGCGATATTCGATTCAAAATACAGGACAGACGATAATGATGTTACCTAAGCCAATAACTCTTTTTTCAAAATTAGAAAATAAAAGGAAAAATGTTTCTTATAAGAGTTACTGTAGGAAAAATATTATTTTGAGCTTGAAAAGAAATTAAAGAGTTCAATAAAGAAATTTCAACCCGATCATACTTTTTTTGGATTCACAAATTGAAATATTCGAATTAAACTTCACTGTGTACGGGTCACGAGATTTCTCGTTTTTAGCCGGCGGAAATTGTTGTGGCCGGACCACGAGATATCTCGTTTTCATATTTTTTTTTCAGTTGAATCGATGCATAACCAATCAGAGGCAAATATTTTTGTTACGTTACCAGGGTAACGAAGCCTTACGCTTTTATATGGCAAATGATTAGCAACATAACTGAATGTCGACATTCCAAGCATGTGGAAACAATCAGTCAGTATAGTGAGTACATCGGTAGATATGCGCCAATCGTTCTCCTTACCTTATAAAGTGTCTTATTATTGTACACTTTTGTTTTTTCAAAGTCCAAGTTTTAATTTGTAAGGAAACAGCTTTTTAAAATGCAAAAAAATCTTAGATAATAAATTGATGCATAAAATATATTTAAGAATACTTTATGTTAATATAATACCAAATGTAAATAAAAAGATCTGAATATATGAACCCTATTGCTTGCCGAGTATGCTTCTAGAGCATTCAAAAATGTGTAGACCCTGAGAGCACGTTGAGCACCGTACGCAATGTGTTAACTCTCTCCTGTACAAAGAAAAAGCATTATAATCGTCATAACATTCGGACTCAAGATTTTCACGGATCTTTACGTTTCAAACCTCCTCAGTTCCGAAAAACATATTTTTGGAATTATATCGTATATCAACTCAAAAACGTTTTGAGCTCGATGGATGAAGTTTGGTATCAATCTTTACACCAAATTTATCGATTTCTATAAAATTTTGAACGAAATTCATTCAATGGAATTCTGTCTATGCGGCTATCTGAATACAAGAACACGATAATTACAAATTGAAAAAAGCTGGATTTAGCGTCTAAATTGTAGATTCGATCAATTTTTGAATCACATCCGTCAAGGGGTTGACTGTTAGTCGATCTGCACTTTTGCATGTGTTTAAACACGATAATTCCAACACGTAACAACTTAAGAAAATAGAATTTCTTATGTAATTTCTAGTGAGGACAACTACAGTTGTTTTTTCAAATTTATTTTTAATTGGTTGGAAAAAAAAGGATTCCAAAATATATGTTCGACTTTCTGGGACTTGTGCATTAACCGTATCCCAGTAATTAATCGCCAAATAGGCTCTTTTGTAAATACTATTCGCCAATTACATGCTGTTACCGATTAATAATACATGATTAACGATTTTTTCTATTGTACAATAAAGAATGCAAATCTCATGTGCGGGGCACTGAAAATAAATATCTGAGCACTTATGGTTTTCATGACCTTGCCCGTGGTCCGCAATTTTATGCAGGACTGGCGAGGGGACAAAACATTGGTTAGAGAATATGTTAGAAAGTTCCGGGAAGACCAATAAGGCTGTTTTTTACATATATCAAATGTTGATAGGCGATGCAGTTAGCTATTAACCTAAGATTTTGATAGAAAAGATTCCGCCCATCATATTTTTAGTTCTGTGTGTTAAAATAAAAAATTAAATTTAAAATCAATCGGCTCATTATACGCACTTAAATTATTTATCCCTAACCTTGCAAGAAGAAAGTCGTTTAGAACTAATTTAGTCCATCAAATCTAGTCACACCATGAGAAGAAGTGTATGAATTTTGAGGGAAATCCTCCAACCATTTATAAGTAATGCTAATCAGATATAGTAGCGGACTTCCAAGGAAGGTAGCTGCCTAGAATTTTGCCGCTGAGAAGGTGCCGCATGCAATTAAATCAGAGCATTTTACTGTCCAATCTGCAATATAATTAATGTAGTAAACCAACGGGAAAGGTGCCCTCAAAATTTTCTCGCATATACTATGTTAAAGATATCATCCTAAAGAACGCCTTGTAGAGCAATGGTGTGCCATGGTTATAAAATCCTAACATTTGGCGAGAATTTAGCATTTCTTGGCGAGTTATTTGGCAATAAATTCTTGGCATATTATTAATAATATCCGAGAATCGAATTTGCATTTTAGACGTGTGTTTCGAAACCGACTGAAATAAAAATTTGACACAAAACTACCCTTGTAGTCACACAATCCTATACCAAATTTGATATATTTAAGTCACTACGTCTTTGAGTTATGTTTACAAGTTTCCGAAAGTACAGACAGACAGAGATCAATCCCTGTTTGGATATGACTCAAAATGTGATAGATGTCTAGACTATAGATATTAATTCTATGAATTTAATTTTATCTACGCAGTTCTCTTCATTTTGTAGTTATCGTGCTAAATTATATTCGTACAACCGGACAGACAGACTTTTTCTGAGCGGATTTTGCTCAAAATTAGATAGAAATCTACAAATAGTATAAAGACCGTATAACAAATTCCATCCATAAGACCAAATAGTTTTTGAGTTATCTTTGTCTCAGGTAGAGAGATAGACAGAAATTTTCCAAAACTGTGTTTTCCGAGCTCAGGCAGATATAAAACACGAAGATCGGTCAAAATTTCGATTTCGAATACTATATTTCCTCTAAATTACGTATACCAGAAAAAAAAAATAGAAATTCTATTAATTATGAAATATTACAGCAACATTATCACTTCAACAAGTGCAATTTATCAGATTCGTATATGCTTCATTATGTTCACTTAGTTATTAAAATATTTAAAACATCGAACGTCTGCTTATACATATATTGTGTACAAATATGGATGCATGACTATCTGAAGTCATAACAGATAAAAAAGAAAAAATATGTTTTCAAAATATTATTAAAATAAAAAAGATTAATTTAAATAAATCATGAATATGATAAAAAATATATTGAAATGTGAAATTAAATTTAAGAAAGTGTTGAAATGAAATTAGTTTCTTAAAAAAGCTTAGATACTGCCTATGCTGCATACAATTAAACCCATCAATGATCAATTACACACGTTAAATGACTTGTTCCTCTTAGAAGAACGGAATGGGTTGTTGTTGCTTTATCCTATCAAATGAAGTCACCCAATGAGTACAAATTTCATCGAATTTGCTTTAGTTGTTCATAGATGGCGCTGGAAGAAACATCAGATATATAAATGTTGAATTTTATATTGAAAGATTTGTAACATTTTTGTCGATTGTGACGATGCATTTTCTGGTTTAATTAAAAGCTAGAAGAACAGAAAAAAAACTAATACATTGATTTACAGACCACTGTTTTCATCTTTATATAATCGTTTGGCTAGACTGAAAAGGAAATATTTTTGGAAGAGAACTATTTTGAAGATCATAAATCTATATCGCTACACGATGTAATGTATCGTTTGTTTTATGAATGATATTTTCACTATCGCAGACGAGATATAAACATACTTCTAAAACAGTCGGCCTCGCCTCAGTTATTCTCGTAAATCCACGCGATGAAATGGCAAAAACATACGTAAAGTAATTTATATCGTTTGGTGAATTCAAAAGAATGTTTTTGCGAAAGCGTCGCCGTTCGAAACACACCAAGCAGACAAGGACATGAACTGAAAGTTGATTTAAATAGTGAATGATTCTGAACTTTTCGAAAATGTTGGAATTGATAAAAGTTTTGATTTATATGCATGTTTTTGCGAGATTTTGTCACTTGTCTTGAAATTTATGCTCATATTTTAAGAGAAAAGAATACAGTGACAATAACTCCATTTAAATTTTGCAATGATTTATGTTTGAATCTTTTCTTGTTATATTTCTCAGGATATTACTTTATTATTTTCTGCGCCATGTTTCACTCAAAAATATGTGCATAAAACAAAATAAATGGTCAAACATACATTAAATTTTATTCAATACAACTGGTTAAAAAACATTTTATGCTTGGTATTGTGAACTTAGAGATGATTTCATCGTTTTAAATATATTTCTTTAGTAAAAGGCATTAGATTACATAAAAGATTTCAATTCTTTTACATATTTCTGTGTTTATCACAAAAACTCATTAAAAACAAATACTTATATCAAAACGTGTCAACAGAATGATTGCCGTCATTAAAAAATCCCTTCAATGAAAATATTCGTGCAAAAGTAATTTAAGATTTAATTATACTCTTTGGTTAAATGCAAATTACAATGTTCGGTACCTTTTCATTTGCAATGAAATTAACAATTCTAAAAGTACAATAAAAAATAATCGTAAAATTAAGATATGAGACATTTTTAGACCAAAATTTAAGATAATTGTTTAAAAAAAGATAGTCTAGCTAATTAATAATAATATAATTTAATGTATTATATTAGTAGTAACGTATTAAATTAGTATTAACGTATAATTAGATAAATGTTAAAGAAAACGTGAATAAAATAATCTTCATTGGCAGAAATTTATTGTATATCCAAAATACCTTTTTTAAAGGAGCTAAATGAAATTTTTATTTTGGAGAGTGCATTTTCAAAAATATTACTTCTTAAATAAATACTGGATAAGATAATTCTACATCCGCAAAATATATATTTATAGAATGGTGCACAAGATTTAATATCAAATGGTATATAAATTGCAATGAATTTCATTGTAGTACGATGGAAAAAAAAACATGATCTAATGTTAAATTCTTTTTTTTATGTTTGCATAAAATATACTTCTGCTAATATTTTCCTCCATTCTCAGAAAGTGCCTTATACTACTTTCCTGAAGCATTTTAAGGCTTCGAAATGGTATTTCTTTCAGAGGATCAACTGATTATAGATGTTGACTACAGAAGGCAGTTTCAATTATAGAAATAGGAAAAAGTCAGATGGTGCAATATCTGGACAATATGGAGCTTCAAAAACCTTAATTGTAAACCTTTTCTAAAAGTTAATATCATTGTGGACATGTATTATCGGAGTGCAAATTATCTTTCCACAATTTAGGATTTTTTCGATATAGGAATCTGATCAATAATAACCATCTCTAATTATAAAACAATAATCTTCCCATATCAGTGTAATTTGATAGACATATTGATTATTATGTGAACTAATAATCTACTTAAGCGTGATTCATCTATGATATGTTCTTTGCCTTCTTTAAAGATTTTATACTATTCATGTTTTTGATAAACGGAAGCTGTCTCTGAAGATTTTTTATACAACATTTCAAATACTTTTGTTGCATAAAAGGCATTTTGAAAACAAATTTTATTTCATATTCTTTGCTCACTTACTTCAAACATATTAAACAATCAGTAAAATCAGAATTCTTTTTTTTTATTGGTAAAAACGAAACTATTTTCAGACGATAGAAAAATCAACAAATTAAAAATTCTCTCTTTCTTTTTATTAAAAACAAAACTATTTTCAGACGATAAAAAAATTAAAAAAATTAAAATTATCTTTTTTTATTAAAAACAAAACTATTTTTAGACGATAAAATCAAATCAACAATAATAATAAGTATTGCAGATATAAATACAAATCGTAAAAGTATCTGATAGAAGCTTGCAAACTATTACTTATATATATGTGCAGTAATAAAATGCTCTTTGATCTCAGTAATATATACACATAAATCTCCTTTTACCACTAAAGGCAATAATAGTGAGCATAAATCTAGATAGCTAAAAGCACAAAATGTCATTCTCAGATATGGGGGAAAATGTTCATGGTCAGAAAAAGAGCAAATTCGAAAAGAGAAACCGAACTCTTGTAGAACAATGAAAAATAAACAACCACAAAATGCGGTAATGTGTCCTGACAAGAACGTAAACCTAACGAATCAGAAAATAACTTACTATTAGATTATACGATTCTCATCTTGAATCTGTGTTTACGGACAAAATATGAATGCACACTACATGTACACATGACAGAATTATGCCAAAGTCAACTAGATTATTTATACTTTTCATTGTGAAGTATAATTCACTTTCATAATTTATACAGAAAAAGTGCACATTCAGATAGATAATGTGAAGTGGTAAGATTTATGTAGAAAATATCTGTGCGAAGTCGTTTTATACAGAATTCTCCGCACTGAATATTTCGCAACTAAGTGATCTGTGTTATGTGAAGTATGCCTAAATTATTTTTCCGAATTTTAACGGTCTAACTCTAATAATTTTTTAGTCAATTTTGTCACTGACAGACAGACGGTCATTTTCCAAATATGTGTTTTTCGAATTCAACAAGATCAAAAACTTGGAAATTCGCCAAAATCTCGAATTTTTCGACAATTACTATACTTTCTGTATAGTAGGTATGCGAGAAAATAAAAAGTTTCATCTATGTAGTTTGGGAAAGTATATGGAAGACATTTTATATTGAAGAAAATATGAAAAAAAATTATTTGGAAGTATTTTAAAAAAAGAAAAAAGAGGGATTAAAATTACATAAATTATAAGTTTGCATCAAAGTGGCAAATGAATCACTTAATGCAAAAAACATGCAAAAGATCTAACGCATTCGATTCCCTTAATACTTCGATTACATTGAATTATAGGAAATGTAATAAATTCTAACAAATAATTTTTTTAAAAATATTGTGAAAACATTTCCGATTCGTTTTAATGACAACAGAAAGTCTTGAAAGTAAAACTCTTAGAAACAGAGCAACTAAATTTACTTCAAAATAAGGTTTAAATAAGGTTATGAATTGGATGTATCTGTGAATTTGAATTGCTTTCTTTTTCATTTTGAAATTTATTAGCTAAAAATAAATTAAAGCGCCATTTTTGCATAATTTTAAGACATCAATTATTTTGTTATTAATGACTCTCCTTATATTTAATGGGGTTTTTTTAAACTTAAGTGCACTTTTAAAAACATTTCTTTTTTATTTCCTCTAACACAAAATATCTGAAAAAACCAGTGAAAGTGATCGCCCCAGGACTTTCTAGCATACTTTTTAATAAAGGTGTTTATCCTAGAGAGTCTTGCATAGCATTGGCATACAATAGCTATGAAATATTAAACTTGGGCATGAATTTAGCATCTTTAATGAATTTATCACATCACCCTTGGCGAATGTTTTGGCGATTAATTCATGACATGCGATTAATAGTATCCAAAAAGTCAATTTTTGTTTCAGACACGTATTTCCCATCTGATTGAAACAAAAATTTGCTACATAACTACTTTTATAGTCACAAAATCCTATATCAGATTTGATTTATTTTAAGTCTATGTGTTTTTGAGTTGTCACGTTTACATCTATTTGAAAGTATAGACCAACAGACGGTCAACCCCTTGTCGGTTTTGGCTCACACTTTGATAAATGTCTGTACTGTAGACATTAAATTTGTGTAACGAATTTTAGCTATCTAGCTCTTTCTGCTTTTTATTTATCGTGTTGAATTATAATCGAACAGCCGGGTAGACAGACTTCCGCTGAAAGGAGTTTGGTTAAAATTTTATCGAAATCTACAAATTTGATATAAAGAAGTTTACCAAATTTCATGCTTCTAGATCAAAGCGATTTTGAGTTATCTTTGTCATAGGCAGACAGACGGACACTTGCCAAAAATGAGTTTTTCGAATTCACTAAGATCTAAAACGTGGAGATTCGTCAATTGAATTTTTTGACAATTACAATACTTTCTCTATACTACTACACTAGAAAGTAACAAAGCATTTTAACCCTCAAAACAACTGACCTTTGAAATTTGATGAATATCTACGTTTTAGACGTGTATGAGCCTAAATGTGCTCAGCAAAGATGAATAAATATTTATAGTTTTATTACTAAAACTATAGAAATATAGAAATCTTAATGGTGGACTAATTCTATCAAAGGATTGAAAGAATGTCTGTAGATTCGAGCATGTGTGAATATGATAATTTAGAAACGTTAATGAGATTACTAGATCGTTTTAATAAAAAAGTGATGATATCTGAATGATATTAGACTTCCTTTAGATTTTTTTTTAGAATTAGACTTATTTTAGAGTTATCACAGAAATGCAATAAACTACAAAAAACGGAATACTAATATGTGGTCTTCATAAAGGGTGTCCCACAATTAACGAAAGATTTGAATTTGCCACCATTCGTGTAGGAAAGTGTTGGTAACCCTATTAAAAAAAACCATTTGACAGCTGATCATTTAGGCTTAATAAATTGGATCGTTACACGATAGAACAACCAGTTAACGCCAGATTTGAATTAAATTAAAAACACAGTTTTTTCTTTAAATTGTTACATTTTTATTGAATCGCAAAGTGCCTAGAATAGGGTTATATATGGGATTATACAAAGGGCAAAAGACTTCCACATCTTTGCTGGCACATACGCATTCTTTTGTTGAAATTTTCCGTGACCATTTTGCATAAAATATGGCTGAATTTCGTTGATGCAGTGTTGAATTCCCCTTCAATGCACGCGTGCTCGTGCGCTTGTTGTCGTAGATATTTGACTTCAAATAACCCCTTGAAAAGAAATCCAGTGGTGCTAAATCACACTATCCAGGAGGACAATTCTCACATTTTCGAACCTCGGCCACCAGTCTTTCATTATTTTTGAAATATTGTTCAGCAATGAAAGCACGTTGTTTTGTCCTGTAATTCTCCATTTGTAATTCTCCTGTAATTCTCCATTTTTCTCCATTGTAATTCTCCATTTTTGTCCTGTAATTCTCCATTTGTAATTCTCCTGTAATTCTCCATTGTAATTCTCCATTTTTATCCTATAATTCCCCATTTGTCCTGTAATTCTCCATAAATTATTATCTGCCAAATGGATTTTTTTAATAGGATTGCCAAAAGTTTACTCCACGTATGGTGACAAGTTCAAATATTTTGTTAATTTTGGGACACCCTTTATTAAGATTTTGGACTCTGGGATTGATTAATATAAATATTCATCAAATTGTTGAGATAATAAATACAATAATCTCCATTTTTACATTTCTCACAAGAGAAAAACAACGAAATGGTGACCTTGTGAAGTATTTAAATGCTTCTAGAAAAATTCTACACGTGCAGAAATGAATGTCAAACGTGTGTGAAAACAATTTTTTATTAATTTTCACCGTATAAAAGAAAACACAATTTAAGCTCCTATCTGCGGCTGTTTCGCTATAAATATGACATTAAATTCTTAAGAATACCCCGTTTAATGATAAAACATCGTTTCTTAACAAAACAAAATGTCTTTATCTGCAAGATCATCAGGCTTTCATGGATATTTTTCTTACTTATCTGATAAGTAATCATAAAGAACTTCTGAACTTTCATTTAAGTTTATGCAGTGAATATTACTTCAGTTATTCAAACACTTTTTATTTTATTGCGAGATATTACCGGGTTTTTTTTACATTTATGCTAGACAATTTAAGAATAAATATTTTTTTCATAACAAAGTGGGTTTTTTTTAAAATAAAAAATAAAAATAATTCCTTTTTCCGACCAATTTGTAAAATTACAAATGGTTCAATTGTAAACACTCAGCATACATTTGATTAAAATGTAAAATACTTGTAAAGATCTTTCCTAATCATAATATGTCGCATAATTTTCTTGTTGTTCCTTGTTTTAAGCATTTAATAAAATTTAAGAGAAGAAATTAATAAAATTTTCTATAAATTTTAACTATTTACAAACATGTTCTCAGAATTTATCAAAACTTGTATATTCATCAATATATATATATATATATATATATATATATATATATATATATATATATATATATATATATATATATATATATATATATATATATATATATATATATATATATATATATATATATATATATATATATATATATATATATATATATATATATATATAAACCAATATAAGATGCTAATATACAATTCAAACAATTTAACCATATATAGAATCTTTAGTTGTGAGACTTATGATAAATGAGCTATCAACTTAACAAAAAAAACTTTTTCTAGAATTCCATCTGATTATAATTTCTTAAGAAATGGAATGAAATTCCGCTAATAATCATATAAAATATTATAATGTCTTAAAAACCATAATAATTTTTTTTTCGATTTTTCTCCAATCGAAACACAAATGTGATTTAATTTCCCTAAAAAAACCCAGGCTCAGTGTATTGGAGATATATCTGATTTTTATTTCACGAGCTATTTATATCTTCCAAAGTGATTTCAACCAAAAAAATATATTATACTTTTTTTATGAGATTACTCATTTATCAAGGAAAAGGGGGTTAAAACCATCAGCAATTTAATTATGTTAGGAAAATTGTTTGTGAAATATGTAAGGATCCTTTATAAAGGTAGCGTTTGAAGCAATTAAAATTAACACTGAAAGCTGCAATATTTTATTTAAAAATTCCATTTCCCAGAAATAATTAAATAAAACCTTAAATAAATGTAAATTGCATTATCCATTGCTTACAAAAATTTTGACATTGATAAATTATCATTTTTAAATTAGTCGGCTAAAATCAACATTGCAAAAATGATTGAAAAATCTAAGGGGAAAATTATGTAATAAATAACGAATAAAAAGTATTTTACAATCCGAATAATTCATCGAAAAATATAAGAAAACAAAATAAAAAATACGATTTTGGGAATATCTGACAAATAAGTAAATTGAGCAATTTATTGAGCTATTCGTATAAATTTCCATTTCACAACTTTTACATTAAAATTTGCAATGACAAAATTCCGTGACGTCATGAACCGCTAACAACGAAAAAATAACAAGGATTGTAAACAATATTCAAAGGCCAACGCTGATTGAAGGATATTTCAACAGAAACATTTGTTGTTATAGACGTAAAAAATAGCAAGTTATAAGATTCAGAATCTTTTTTCCCTGGAGAATAGAAAATTATATTCCTCCAATATTCGTTTAAAAATGCCCAATTTAAAAATTATATTCAAAATGACTACCAAAGCGATATTTATTTATCTCTAATATAAATAAAATGAATATTGTAAAAATCCTATTTGTAGGAGGAATTTCATAATTTGGCGCCATTCTTAAAAATATGAGCAATATAATTTTGCTAGTCAGCAATGGTGATGAAAATTACTCCAAGTATTCGCCAGACGGTTTTATATTTTATGTTCTAAATCAATGGTGTCTAAATTTCTAAATACTACAATCTATATTTTAGAAACCGAATCTATAGCAATCCACTTCAGTTTAAGTGCCATGGGTTTTTTTTTAGTTGAAAGGCGTATATTATTTACGAAAGAGGTTTAATATATTATAAAGGAACTTTTATTATTAAAAATGATGAACATTCATACAAATAAGGACGAATTGTTTAGAAATTAATGAATATTCAAATTGAATTGAACCTTCATAGCGGAAAGGTTTTTTTTGATTAGGTGAGTAGAGTCGAAAAAAGAAGTAAAAATTCTGTTTGAAATCAATAATTTTATTTCAGCTTTTCTGTCTGAATTTCAATGGTAATTTTCTGTTTAATAGATCAGTTACTATTCAGGTATAGACAGATGAAGACAGACTTCAATTACAATTTGGGCTTAAAGATATCATAATAAATTTCAGATTTTTTTCACCTAGCTTTGTATTTGAGTAATAATTATCACAAGAGAAACGACATATGGATGTAAACTACAAAGAAAGTTTTTTTTCAACTAAAACCTGCAAATTTATCAATTTTTAGAGGTCGAATATTTTACTGACATTCTTTTTTTTATGTACTTTATATAAAAGAAAATAAAAATGACTTTTCTTGTAGAAGAAAACAGAAATGACTTTTTCATGCTTGGTCTAAAATATAAAGCTTGTAGCTGGCGGATATTTTAAAACAAAAGCTAGTTAAATTTATTACGTTTATAGTTTTGGATTGTTATCGATGAAATAAAAGAATATCTGGCATTGTTTCTTTCTTGCGGCCGAATCTTATAACATAAAATAATCCATAATTTAAAATTTTATGCAGCAAGAGATGTAAAATTTTTACTAAGAATACTAGAGACCCAGAATAATCTGGTTTTTACTGCAAGAATTAGTAATATTCTTATATTTTAAACCATGAAAATAAATGAAAACGTCTATATTTCTGCTCCATTGATTTACTACTAGATATAGCATTCTTCAGCCTACAGGTTATAAATGTTAAGCAATAAATAATTCTAGTCAATTCATTAATTATTCGTCTTTTATTAAAATAAATAATTTCTTTTTAATTTTTTTATTCGTATGGTAGATGATATGGCATTCTTCTAAATAAAGGGTAATATTTGAATTATATAAGAAAATAAATAATAGATGTTAAGCAATAACTATAAATTCTAGTCAATTCATTGATTATTCGTCTGCTATTAAAATACATGATTTCTTTTTAATTTTTTTATTCGTATGGTAACTGATATGACATTCTTATAAATAAAGGGTAATATTTGAATTATATAAGAAAATAAATAATAAATGTTAAGCAATAAATATAAATTCTAGTCAATTCATTAATTATTCGTCTGCTATTAAAATACTTTATTTCTTTTTAATGTATTTAATGGTTTGGTAGTTGAAACGATATTCTTCTAAATAAAGGGTAAAACTGATCACCTCGAAATTTTTTTGTATGATAAAGGTGTTATCGCATAAAAGTGTCAACATTAGATAAGGCCTTGAACTCCACGAATGTTCAGAATTAAATTTTCAGAATTCTGCATTTGCGCTGCAGAATTCTGTGAAGAAAACTAAACACAGAACAAAACTGCATTTTGGAAGCTTTTTTTTCTAACTGATTAAAGCCAAAATTTGGCACAGAAAGAAAATTGTAGAAACAAGATTGTATATAAAATTTCATTTATCTTAGTTGCGATTTTGAGTAACCACGCTTAAATGCATTAAAAGCAAAAACGGAAAAACGATCAACTTCTGCAAGGATTTAATTCAAAATTTGATAAAAATCAGCACATTGTGAAAATTCAGACAGACTGGTGGCCAATCCTCTGAAAAATTTGATACAAAAATTGAAAAATTGACACACATCAACAGTTCATGTGCCAAATGCATGTTTCAATTTTTATTTATTCATTTATACAGGGTGTTTATAAAGTCCCGGACCCTTTTTGATGTTTAATAACTCGTAAAATAATAAAGATATAAACAAACTTATGGCATTTATTGATGGAATAACTCATATATTTTCCTTTTCAGGTTTGAATATTTTTACTTTTGTAAATATCGTCTGCACGTGTGGTTAATTTCAGATAATTTCATTTTCCAGTCTAAATATCTGTACTTTTCTAAATATTGTCTGATTATTAATTGCATTTTTCT